>NC_053396.1:198940985-199240985 GCF_905171765.1 Bufo bufo | reverse complement strand
CACACCAGGTCCTCCAACCCTGGTTTTGTTCACATATGTTCCATCCACTGATGGGTTGGACACATGTAGGAACCTAGTGAAAGATCTGCATGTGCGATCTTTGATCAGTCCAGTGTCTCCTCGATCAATATAGCTCCCTGGACCTCATATAGCCTCTTCATGTCGGATCAGCTTCAGCTCCTTTATCCTTGTCTTACAGAGAAAAAGTATCTCAGAACCCAACCCAAAGGGCATGTTTATGATGTGTATCCCTCCCCCAAATGTGACGGGCTCCCTGCATCTTGGCCATGCCCTCACCAATGCCATCCAGGACAGTCTGACCCGCTGGTGAGTACCCATCAAGAACTTAGGTGATGCGAATCAAGCATTAGAGGCAGGAGGTTTCCCTACACAGTCTGACGTTTACCCATTCAGTGCTGCCAGTCTTAGACTGTGCAGGGACCCCCCTCCTGCTAACACCCATCTGGACCTTTAATGCAAACTGCTGGCAACGCAATCATAAACATCTATTAGGGGTAATAGAGGAACAGCACATCATAGTCATAAGACTAGATGCTCCAGAATTATTACATGAGGAATGCAAGTAGTTACTAAAACAGACATGTCAGGAGAGAGGACAGCTCCGCTTTAAAAGTTTGCAACAGGGTGCAGACAAGCCAGAGTGTTACATGAATGAGGTCGCGCCTTGTGTTCATCCACTCACCAACCTATCCTCCATGAGGGGGTGACTGCTTAGAATAATACTTGCACATAAATAAGGCTTCTATAAGGTGCACGGATATGAGTAGTGCACTGTGTGGGCTACCAGCCTATTGGTCACATCTCACCCAGCACAGCCCACAAAGTACTGATACCCCATTGGGCTGTATTAGAGAGATTAGATATTATTTGATATTTTGGATGCAATCCGAGTGGAGGGTCCTCATCGTCTCGCCAGCCTGACACTGAGGTCCATACTTACTGATACAAGGGCATCCCAGCAGGATGCAGCGAGGCCCAATAAATATGAGGTGTATAGCATGTATCTGTGACGCTGAAGGTAGCTGTTCTCCTCCGATAGCTATCCTTTGCAAACCACATGCATCCTGGGCTTGGCCCAAGTGTGCATGTGTTTCTCAGTAGAGACAGGTATAAGCCGCTGCCTGACGCCTCTAGTAGCAACTTTTATGCACTTGAGAACATATGGATGGTGCCTGTCGGAATTCAGCTGCCTACCCATCATCTTCCTCAACTTCTTCCGTTGAGGAAACCCCGAAACTGGTGGGTTCTTCTGACCTTTTATCTAATGTCTACGGCCAACTTAACCCCCATTACTTTCCCTTAAGGCATCGCATGCAAGGTGAGCTGACCTTGTGGAACCCTGGATGTGACCACGCAGGGATTGCTACTCAGGTCGTGGTGGAGAAGAAGCTCTGGAGAGAACAGAAGAAGACCCGCCATGACCTGGGCAGACAAAAGTTCATAGAGGAGGTCTGGAAATGGAAGGGAGAGTGAGTCATGGCCTGCTTACCCATCATTGCTCCCATTAGCTATATATTATGGCCCTCACACCATCTTCCTTCTCTTCTTACCAGAAAAGGTGACCGGATCTATCACCAGCTGAGGATTCTTGGTAGTTCATTGGACTGGGATCGAGCTTGTTTCACGATGGAGCCAGTAAGAAGCCACCATGTTCCTCCAGTTCTTTCCATTTGAGAATATTCCCCCAATTAATAATGTTCTCGTTTCCTTATCTCAGAAACTATCACAAGCCGTCCAGGAAGCTTTCATTCGTCTGCATGAAACCGGTATTATCTATCGCAGCAAGCGACTGGTCAACTGGTCGTGCACCCTCAACTCTGCCATATCGGACATAGAGGTGAGGAGTGGCTGGAGGAGCAGATATTTGGGACACTCATAAGTTTAGGGTTGTTGAAGACTTTCAAGTGTTTTTAATTGCCTTGATTTAATCTGCTGGATTGGTGAAGTGTAGGTTGCTTCCTTGGCATTTAAGATCTCCTCTTGGTGTCGGGGAATAGAAAGATTCTTGTTGACCTTCAAAGGCTGAAGACTTGCATACTCCGGTCATAGAGCAATGCCTACGACAGTCGGCTCATCGTCAGGACAGGTTTTCAGCCTTTAGTTGAGAACCAAATGGTTGCAATTCAATGACAGAAAGTAGAGATCTTGAAACTGAAGGAAATAAACAAGTATATTAGAAGTTATGTATTGAAGATTAAAGCTTTATTCCCATCTGAGACAACAGGGGCATATCGCCAGGATATGTCTCCACTGTCTGATAGGTGTGGGTGTCTTCTCTGGGACCCGAGAATGTAGCGGGGAAGGTGGTGAGCGGAAGACCCTGGGGAAGGGGGGGACACCCCGCTCCTATTCATTTCTATGGAGCCGACGGAAATAGTCGAGCCAGCACTCAGCTATTTTCGGCGGCCCCATAGAAATGAATGGAGGACAGCTGCACATGCGCAGTGCGCCCTCCACAACTTTCGGGGCTCCATTCTTGACATAGGTGTCCCCCCCAGAGGTGTGGGATCTGCACCTATCAGACCAATGGGGGCATATCCTAGCGATATATCACCAATGTATAAGATGGGAAAACCCCTTTAACCCTTTCAAGACCAAGCCATTTTTCACCTTCGTGACCAGGCTTGATTTTGCAAATCTGACGTGTCACTATGTGTTGATAACTTTGGAATTCTTTTATTTATCCAAGCCATTCTGAGATTGATTTCTCGTGACATCTCGTATGTTAGGGGTAAATTTGGGTTCATAACTTTTACCTTTATATTATAAAAAAATCCCAAATTTACAGAAAATGTGGGGAAAAAAAAAATTTTCTAAATTTTAATTTCTATGCATTAAAGGCAGATAATGATACCTCATTAGATAGTTTTTACTCAAGATTCCCTATATGTCTAGTTTATGTTGGCATCATTTAAAAAATAAAATTTTATTTTTTTAGGACGTTGGAAGGCTTAGACATTTAAGAAGCAATTTTTCAAATTTTATATAAAATTTTCAAAACCGAATTTTTCAAGGACCAGTTCAGTTCTGAAGTCACTTTGAGGTCCTTACATTATAGAAACCACCCATAAATGACCCCATTTTAGAAAGTACGCCCCTCAAATTGCTAAAAACTGTTTTTGCAAACTATGTTAGCCCTTTAGGTGTTCCACAAGAATTAAAGGAAAATGGAGGTGAAATTTTAAATTTTCAGTTTGTACGCAGATTTTTTATTTTAATCCAATTTTTCCTATAACATAGCAAGGGTTAGCAGCAAAATGAACCTTACTATTTATTACCCTGATTCTGCAGTTTACAGAAACACCCCATATGTGGTCGTAACCTGCTGTATGGGCACACGACAGGGTTCAGAAGGAAAGGAGCGCCATATGATTTTTGGAGAGCAGATTTTGCTGGAATGGCTTTTGGGTATCGTGTCATATTTGAAGGCACACTACAGTACAGTTTTTGAGCACTTTTTATTCCATTGTTTAGGAGGTGAAGCAGGCAAAAATTGCATTTCTGTCAATGTTTTTTATTTTTATGGGGTTCTCCATGTAGTATATCTGATATGATTTTATTCTGTGGGTTGATACGGTTATGGCCACACCAAATTTGTATTGTGTTCTACCACTTTTTTATTAGATTTTTTATTTTATTTTTTTGAGGTGAGGCAAAAAAACAGCAATTCCGCCAAAGTTTTTTATTTTTATTTTTACAGCGTTTACCATGCAGGATTAGTACCATAATCGTTTTATAGATCAGGTCATTACGGATGCAGCAATAGCAATTATGTGTAGTTTATTTTATTTTTTTAATCTCTTATAAATGAGCGGATATGTGAAAAGGCTGTTGTTTATATATATATTTTTTTTTTAACTTTTTTTTTTATTTTAACTTTTTTTTTATTTTTTAAATTCCCTCTTGGATCTTGAAGATGCAGTGGGGCTGATGGCTGTATTATACTTTGCAATGCTCTCGTATTGCAAAGTATAGTACTATCAGGTTTTCTGATGGCAACACTGGACGCATTTGCAAAGCGTACGGTTGCCATGGCAACCATCAGGCTGTTGCCATCACATGGTTGAGAGAGGGAGCCCCCCGCGGCATCTAAGGGGTTATAGCAGTGTCGGCATACAGCTGACACTCGCTGCTGATGGCGGCGGCTCAGGAACTGAGCCGCCGCCATCACATTCAAGAGGACTGCAACAGGGGGCACAGATGAGGGCAGGGGGCTGATATGGGGGCAGGGGACACAGGCATGCACAGTGGGAGCCACAGGCTGGCACGTGCAGAGCACGGCCGCCAAATTTAAAGCCACTGCGAACAGATTGCGCGGAGAGGGAGACAGTAGCTATTTGGGGGCACAGATTGGGACAGGGGACACAGATGAGGGACACATATTGGGGGCACAGATCAGCTAATGCCTGATTTCAGGCTCTGATCTGCAGATCAAAGCCTGAAACCGGCACTTTTACACTGCCGCGATCCTATTGGTTAGTCTGATAGACTAACCAATTGGAGCAATCGCCGACAAGGGACCACTCTGATTGGTCCCTTGTCGGCATTACTGAACTGAAGTTGGGAAGGGGTTAATGTTTGTTCAAGTAAAGCTGGAAAAACTTCTTTGCATCTATAATGAAAAAATATATATTTTTGTAACCATCTTCATGAAAAATTTCGTACCGTTTTGTATCTACAGATCCTGTGCATCTTGTGTTTCCATGGTTACAGACTACAAACATACTTTATGTAGTCACTTCCCAGAGCCATGTTTGCTTCTCTCTGTCCTTTACTTCTTGCTGACATTCGTTGTATAGGTTAGTAAGAATTTGGCTGCTGAGCCAAATTACACAGGGTTTGTTTGTAGTCTGTTACCATGGAGACACATGTCCGCCCGAGGACATAGCCTCTAAGTGTGGCCTAGGGGTCTGGTTTATCAGGTCACAGTTTAGTATAGTGAATGGACGGCCAGCCTTGAATTTGGTCATCCCTTTTACTCACTGTTGGAAGGTTGGTCGATGGTTTTAACGTCAATGACATTGGTATTGTAGGTAGACAAGAAGGAACTGACGGGTCGCACAGTGCTGCCGGTGCCTGGATACAAGGAGGGCGTGGAATTTGGGGTGTTGGTGTCCTTTGCTTATAAAATACAAGATACAGGTGAGATCCTACGACCTTTCTTGTTCCCTCTGTGTCTGTTGTTGATCCCCACCCCATTTACTTTCTGATATGGATGTCCTTCTAGATGAGGAGGTTGTAGTGGCCACCACTCGTGTTGAGACCATGCTGGGGGACACGGCCGTGGCTGTCCATCCTCAGGACGAGCGCTACAAGGTAAGCGAGCAGTTCTTCTTTAGGTGACGCGTTTTGGTTCGTACCTCAGAAGATATTTACTCCTCTCCTTCATGATTCCAGCACTTGAGGGGAAAGTCTGTGGTCCACCCATTCTCATCGCGACTCCTTCCCATTGTCTTTGATGAGTTTGTGGATATGAGTTTTGGGACCGGTAAGTGTGAGCATGACTAGTCTTTGCCGTATGGAAGCCGCTCTCGTCTCCTCCTCATCTTCTCCATCTCTCCCCCCACCATTTCAGGGGCGGTGAAGATCACCCCGGCTCACGACCAGACCGATTACGAGGTTGGGATGAGACACTCGCTCGAGTTTGTGAACATCATGGATGACAACGGACTCCTGATTAATGTCCCACAACCATTCTTGGTGAGGAGAAGCCGAGCAGTGATATTTTATCGTTTTGTGAAGGCCTCATCGTGGTTTTTTTTTTTTTTTTTTCGTCCTCCAACACTTTGAATTTTCTTTCCTGTTTTAGGGAATGAAGCGTTTTGAGGCCCGGAAAGCCGTCTTGCAAGCTTTGAAAGATAAGGGATTATTCAAGGAAATAAAGGACAATCCCATGGTGGTCCCAGTCTGCAGGTAATGACCTCATGAAGTCATTGCTCGCTTTTTGCAATATTAGAAGCATTCTATTAACATGGATCGCATGGTGCTCGGAGGTGGGACATGTAATTTGGGTTAGATTCCATCTGCAGTGTGTGGGCACAAGAGGTTTCAGGAAACTTCGCCATTCTTGTCCATAGGCTGTGTGTGGTATAGCAGTTCAGCTACAGTACCAGTTCGTAGGCAATAGTGGTGCTTTGTTTAGTTTTTTTGAGGGGGTTGAAAATTTAAAAAAGATTTTCCCAATCTTATACAATCACTTGAAAGTTAAAGTACTGCTCGAGGGTTGCTTGCAGCCTTGTGTAAATCACAGATTGATTTCACGTTGAGTTCCACCAGATAACATACTCCGCTCTGCTACATCTGTGACAAGGCTCTTTCTTTCTCCAGTCGATCTAAGGACATTGTAGAGCCGCTCCTCAAGCCTCAGTGGTACGTGCGCTGCGATGAGATGGGCAAGAAAGCAGCGGACGCCGTCCGTGATGGACACCTGTCCATCAAACCCGAGTTCCACACTAAAACCTGGTTTAATTGGATGGATAATATCAGGTGATTATTGCGCTGCACGGATGTGAGCGCTGCTGTCGGCATTGAGTACTTGCTACTTCTGATGTTGAATTTCGTTTTGCAGGGATTGGTGCATTTCCCGGCAGCTCTGGTGGGGTCACCGTATCCCGGCCTACTTTGTTACTATTAATGACCCGTCTGTGCCACCCGGAGAGGTGAGAGGGTTCGGATGACTGCACTTTAATTTGGGACACCACTTAGACTCTTTGTAGCATGCCAGCTGATACTGCGTCCTAAAGCTAGCCATACACATTATTGCAGTATGTCAGCCGTCTAATGTGTATGGGGCCTCCCAGCACTTTCCCAAGCAGCAGATGTCCAGGGGGATAAGGATCGAGCATGTTTGATTTCAGCTGCCCTATCTGTCTCGTGGAGGTGTCTGGCAGCCTCTTTTTTTACGCATTTACAGAATACGCATGATCAGCTTAGCCAAGTATGCATATGTAGGGGAGGCTAGCTGGCAGCCTAACACTAGAAAGGTATCTTGTGCCTGTGTGACCAGCTTAGAGGGGGTTTTCTGACACTCGAGACCCCCACTGATTAGCTGTTGTTAGAGAAGGTACCAGCGCTCCTGTGAGCGCCGCGGCCTTCTCGCAGCTCGCCAAGCACAGCACCGTACATTGTATAGTGGCCGTGCTTGGTATCGCAGCTCAGCCCCATTCAGTTGAATGGGATTGAGCTGCACCGTGGCCCTGTGACTGATGAATGTGATGCCACTAGCCTAGGGACAGCTGTGAGAAGGCCGCGGTGCTCACAGTAGCATTTCTGCCTTCTCAAACAGCTGGTCGGGGGGGTGGGGTCGAAATAGGTACTGATGACCTATCCAGTTTAAAAGCCTTGGAAAACCCCTTTTAACAAACATTATACAACAATTGACAGTATCGATGCATTTATCATACGTATTGACCATGCAGTTTACTTGTACAGGATACAGACGGCAAATATTGGATCAGCGGGCGATCGGAGGAGGAGGTGAGATCCAAGGCCGCCAAAGCTTTTAACGTTGCCCCTGAAAAGGTGTCGCTGAGGCAGGGTAAGTAGTTTGGTAGTAGGAACAACTAACTTCCAAAGATTAGACTTGTTCCTGACTCACCTTATATTGTGGTTCTTAGTACATCCGTAACATGAACTGTACAGCGTCACTCGCTGTGTTGTCCTCACTTTGAGTTCTACATCTCTGTGTTGTGTTGCAGATGAAGACGTACTTGACACCTGGTTTTCCTCTGGAATTTTCCCATTCTCCATCTTTGGCTGGCCCAATGAGGTTAGGATCCCTAAAGATTGAAGCTTAGTATTTACGGGGGTATTTCCGCCCTAACTTTCTGATTTATACAGTGTGGGTGCGGCCTCTACGACCGTCGCCGGTTCTGAGACTGAGGGAACCAAGGCTGCTTTTCTCCTGCACAATGGACGTCCTGGTCACCTACTGGACAGGGAATTGTGATACAGACTCATTCAAGCCAGTGGGGCCTTGTTGCATGTTCCTGCCCTAGTAGTTGGCCTGGTGGTCGCTGTGCCGGGAAACACATTAGGACTTTGCCCTCCTTTCTCAGAATTGGTGTGGTCCTGGCAGTAGGACCTCCAGCAAATCAGTAACTGATGGCATATCATAGCTGTGGTATAAAGATCCCCTTAAGTTGGATCTTCTAGTGGCCACCAGGTTCCCACCTGTCCAGATGCATGGTGTCCTGTTTCTTGTACTTGTTTCCTCACTATATTGGATAATAAAACGCATTATATTGATTTCCCTTAGTCTGAGGACTTAAAGGTTTTCTACCCCGGCACTCTCCTGGAGACTGGACATGACATCTTGTTCTTCTGGGTGGCCCGAATGGTGATGCTAGGTCTTACGCTGACCGAGAAGCTGCCCTTCAAAGAGGTGAGGTACCACGTGTGCTTATCTCGTAGACTCGTACGTTTATCCACGTAGGAAAACCTCTCAGAATAAAGCCGGACAAACACATGAGATAAGTGTTGGCCAGAACGCTCATGACAACTGTCTCTCCCGTTTCCCCGATACACATGTCTGTCTGGCCAAGTATGCATGTGTTGTCTAAGAACAAAAAGATTGGATATTTTTAAATCCAACATGCGTGACTGTTCTCTTCCCCCAGCATCTTCCATCCGGTGGCGAGTGGTCAGGCCGCCCCTTACGCATTAGATGGTTTGTTACCCTCACAAAATTGGATGACATACATATAATACAGGGGTCAGCACACCAGCTCTTGTGAAACTACTACTCCCAACATGCTCCGCTCACTTCTATGAAAGTTTGAAGAAAAACCAAGCAAATATGCATTCTAGGAATTGTAATTTCACCACAGGTAGAGTAGTGAACGTTGCTGATCCCTGCTCTTATAGAGAAGTTCAGTTTCCCGGCTATCACCTCAGTGTTCCCTACTTATTCGTCTTCTAGTTTAAACTATAAGATCATCGGAAGCAAATGCCTATAGGCATAAGCTTCAGAGAAGGATAGAAAAATGACTGGCACTCACTATGTGGTACACATCAAACGTACTATTTATTATCTGCCCAATCAGCGATGGAGTAGTAGCAGCAACACATACAATTTAAAACAACATTACAATAAAAATATGCACTAAAAAAAAAACCCTAAAAGGAATAAAAATGCTTAAATGCCCTGGTTGTATGGATATGTAAATACAAAAACACATATGTCAAAACATGGGACCTCCTGGGATATATGGATACCAACAATATTGCTTAGCGTTGTGTATCCTGATCAATCCTGTTGAAGATAATGTCTCTTAAGTGGCATAAATCACCAAACCAATTGGTCTCCTATATAATGTCCACAGTCTGTGTATTCAATTGTTCCGGATCCAAACGGACATCCACAAGTTACAATGGCTATGATATTGATACTGCTGGGGGATATCACTCCCCTAAATATAATGCTTACTTCAGCAGTCCTTTGGCCGGTTTGTATTACGGCCTTGACATAGAATCTGTTGGAGGTAAATATCGCTTACCCTTAGACGAGTGTTACAGACAGTCCGGTTTGGCCGCTCGCTGTACCGCTCACTTACAGCGTCCTGGGCGGGTTTACAGCAGTCAGGCCCTGGTCACTCGCTGCACCGCTCACTCTCGGCGTCCTCGCACTCTGGTATTGAACACGTGGTATCTCAGAGGTATCGCGGGACTTGGAAATTCACTTCCGGTATTCCTGTGAGAAGGTGCTTTCGGTAAGATGTAGAGATGGAGCGCTCCACTTATGAAGGATGATTTAAATCTTTATCATCATATCCGGAATATTGCTGTAGACAGGGATATAACGCTAAACGCGTTTCGAGGACTTCCGTCCTCTTCCTCAGTAGCTATATCCCTGTTGAAACGTCATCCCCTTTTATATCGTCACAAGCAATCTACAAAATCTGGGCTGGAATCCTTTATTTGTATGATGCGATTTCTTCATGCGTTTTTGGTGCGATTTAAAAAACGCACATGCGTTTTGTGTTGAATTTGAACTGCAACTTCTTAATAGGTCCATATGACCCAAAACACAAAAATAATACGATGTAAAATGTGAAAATAATAAACAAAATCTAAAAACAGGTTAAAATGTAATATATATAAATATAGGAAGTACATATTCATTAGTCAACAAATGGAAACGAGATGACAGTTCATAAAAAAACTCTAGTATATAAAAGGACATCATCCTATATATCTTATATTCTGATATAGTATACTCTTGATAGATGTTATGGAAAATGGTGCAAGGGGAGGTGGGCCCATCAACAAGAGGGGATCACACTGCCGATAAACGGCCAAAATGTGATCCCCAATTGAGTGAGGGGCACACCACCCATTCTATAGGAAACCGAAAATTTCCAATTCCGCATTTAGCCCGGCTGGCATCAGGCTTCCGAAATTCTAAATTTGTTTGGATTCTGCCCTGGACATCCGTTCAATGTGATTTCCGCCCCTCCAATGTTTGTCTATTTTTTCTAAAGCCACAAACGACAAGCCTGAAGGGTCTTGTCCATGGGCTTCTTTGAAGTGCCGTGAGAGTGAGTGTTTCTCATATCCTTTCTTAATATTAGAAATGTGTTCGGATATCCTCACTCTCAAGGCTCTCTTAGTCCGTCCAATATACTGTCTCGAACACGGACATTGAGCTAGGTAAATCACACTGACAGAGTTGCACGTGAGAAATTGTTCTATCTCCCACACAAAAGTATTCTGTGTGGAAGATACCCTCTTAGTGTTTCTTGGAATTTTCGTGGTTTTGCAACAGATGCACTGGCCACATTTATAAAAACCCTGCAAGTTAGTTAATCTTCCAGCATTTGATATTTTTAACTTTTTAGTCTTGACCGAGGGAGCTACTTTTATCCCTAGGTTAGCCGCCCTCGTGTATATTATTTGTGGTCTTGAAGGTATTAGCCTACCTATTACTTTATCTTGCAGAAGGTGGTGCCAATGTCGTTTGATGATTTCTTCCACTTTCTTCCTTTGTGTTAAATAGGGAAGAATAATTCTGAATTGGGGGTCTATCTCATTTTGTTCTGCTATTTTTACAGTCAATAGTGAGCTCCTCGGTAGCTTTCTCACCTTTTCCAATGACCCTTCTAGTATGTTACTCGGATATTGTTTGGCCAGGAACTTATCTCTCAGATGTAAGGCTTCCACTTCAAACTGGGCCTCTTCGGTACAGTTCCGTTTCAATCTACGGAACTGTCCGAAGGGTACATTTAATAGCCAGTCTGATTGTTGCAAGACAATGAAAAAGCAACAATCAGATTTTATTTTAGAAGGTATTGAACACATCTTACAACACAACTATTTTTATTTTGAAGGAAGTTTTTATTTACAGATTAGAGGAATGGCCATGGGCACCAGGTTTGCCCCCAGCTATGCAAACCTGTTCCTAGCACAATGGGAGCGGGCAACCATTGATGTGCATAGAGGGGGCGACCTGGTGCTCTGGCAACGTTATATTGACGATGTTCTTTTAATATGGAAGGGAGATCAAGACAGTCTTAAGAAATTTTTAGTAGAATTGAATGTAAATAATCTGAACTTGGTTTTTACCCGTAACACTAATATGATGGAAATTGAATTTTTAGATCTGGCAATTACGAGAGTAGCCAATAAATACATCTGCAAGACATACCAAAAACCCTCAGCCAGGAATGCATTTATATTACACTCCAGTTGCCACTTGCCAAGCTGGCTATTAAATGTACCCTTCGGACAGTTCCGTAGATTGAAACGGAACTGTACCGAAGAGGCCCAGTTTGAAGTGGAAGCCTTACATCTGAGAGATAAGTTCCTGGCCAAACAATATCCGAGTAACATACTAGAAGGGTCATTGGAAAAGGTGAGAAAGCTACCAAGAAGTGCACTATTGACTGTAAAAATAGCAGAACAAAATGAGATAGACCCCCAATTCAGAATTATTCTTCCCTATATAACACAAAGGAAGAAAGTGGAAGAAATCATCAAACGACATTGGCACCACCTTCTGCAAGATAAAGTAATAGGTAGGCTAATACCTTCAAGACCACAAATAATATACACGAGGGCGGCTAACCTAGGGATAAAAGTAGCTCCCTCGGTCAAGACTAAAAAGTTAAAAATATCAAATGCTGGAAGATTAACTAACTTGCAGGGTTTTTATAAATGTGGCCAGTGCATCTGTTGCAAAACCACGAAAATTCCAAGAAACACTAAGAGGGTATCTTCCACACAGAATACTTTTGTGTGGGAGATAGAACAATTTCTCACGTGCAACTCTGTCAGTGTGATTTACCTAGCTCAATGTCCGTGTTCGAGACAGTATATTGGACGGACTAAGAGAGCCTTGAGAGTGAGGATATCCGAACACATTTCTAATATTAAGAAAGGATATGAGAAACACTCACTCTCACGGCACTTCAAAGAAGCCCATGGACAAGACCCTTCAGGCTTGTCGTTTGTGGCTTTAGAAAAAATAGACAAACATTGGAGGGGCGGAAATCACATTGAACGGATGTCCAGGGCAGAATCCAAACAAATTTAGAATTTCGGAAGCCTGATGCCAGCCGGGCTAAATGCGGAATTGGAAATTTTCGGTTTCCTATAGAATGGGTGGTGTGCCCCTCACTCAATTGGGGATCACATTTTGGCCGTTTATCGGCAGTGTGATCCCCTCTTGTTGATGGGCCCACCTCCCCTTGCACCATTTTCCATAACATCTATCAAGAGTATACTATATCAGAATATAAGATATATAGGATGATGTCCTTTTATATACTAGAGTTTTTTTATGAACTGTCATCTCGTTTCCATTTGTTGACTAATGAATATGTACTTCCTATATTTATATATATTACATTTTAACCTGTTTTTAGATTTTGTTTATTATTTTCACATTTTACATCGTATTATTTTTGTGTTTTGGGTCATATGGACCTATTAAGAAGTTGCAGTTCAAATTCAACACAAAACGCATGTGCGTTTTTTAAATCGCACCAAAAACGCATGAAGAAATCGCATCATACAAATAAAGGATTCCAGCCCAGATTTTGTAGATTGCTTGTGACGATATAAAAGGGGATGACGTTTCAACAGGGATATAGCTACTGAGGAAGAGGACGGAAGTCCTCGAAACGCGTTTAGCGTTATATCCCTGTCTACAGCAATATTCCGGATATGATGATAAAGATTTAAATCATCCTTCATAAGTGGAGCGCTCCATCTCTACATCTTACCGAAAGCACCTTCTCACAGGAATACCGGAAGTGAATTTCCAAGTCCCGCGATACCTCTGAGATACCACGTGTTCAATACCAGAGTGCGAGGACGCCGAGAGTGAGCGGTGCAGCGAGTGACCAGGGCCTGACTGCTGTAAACCCGCCCAGGACGCTGTAAGTGAGCGGTACAGCGAGCGGCCAAACCGGACTGTCTGTAACACTCGTCTAAGGGTAAGCGATATTTACCTCCAACAGATTCTATGTCAAGGCCGTAATACAAACCGGCCAAAGGACTGCTGAAGTAAGCATTATATTTAGGGGAGTGATATCCCCCAGCAGTATCAATATCATAGCCATTGTAACTTGTGGATGTCCGTTTGGATCCGGAACAATTGAATACACAGACTGTGGACATTATATAGGAGACCAATTGGTTTGGTGATTTATGCCACTTAAGAGACATTATCTTCAACAGGATTGATCAGGATACACACCGCTAAGCAATATTGTTGGTATCCATATATCCCAGGAGGTCCCATGTTTTGACATATGTGTTTTTGTATTTACATATCCATACAACCAGGGCATTTAAGCATTTTTATTCCTTTTAGGGTTTTTTTTTTAGTGCATATTTTTATTGTAATGTTGTTTTAAATTGTATGTGTTGCTGCTACTACTCCATCGCTGATTGGGCAGATAATAAATAGTACGTTTGATGTGTACCACATAGTGAGTGCCAGTCATTTTTCTATCCTTTTATTCTATACCATTGGACTGACTGAGTGAGCAGCCCCTCGACTAGAGCACCCTTACCGTATTGAGAAGGGTGGTGAGCTATCCACAAACTTTTTACATTACATAAGCATCAGAGAGTTCAGCTCTGAAGCTTACAGAATTATGAATGCAGCTGTGACTATAATGCAGGACGTAACTGGAGGTCAGAACTATATAGATAAGGTATTTACATAGTACTCATGTCACCTTCATCTTCTTGTCCTCCCTCAGGTGTACCTCCATGCTATAGTGCGTGATGCTCATGGCCGCAAGATGAGTAAATCCTTGGGCAATGTCATTGACCCCCTGGACGTGATCAAAGGTATTACCCTGGAGGTAAGGAGATCATGTGGAAGGGGAAGCGCTGAGGTGGGATGTCAAATCAAGAAGTCATCATAAATGTATGCGTTTGTCTCCTTAAAGGGGCTTCCACTTCTTTACAAGTGATGGCCTATCCTCAATATCTGATCGGCGGCGTTTCGGCCCCTTTAACCCTTCTGTCTACTTTCCCAGGGTCTTCACACCCAACTTCTTGACAGTAACCTGGATCCTGCTGAGATGGAACGAGCCAAGGAAGGACAGGTGAGTCCAGATCCCTGCTCAGCGCGGAGTCCCATCCATCACCATACCAGGTCGGCTGATGGACCATGTAATAAAACTGTCTGTCCTTTACTCCTTAGAAAGCGGATTATCCTAGTGGGATCCCCGAGTGTGGAACAGATGCCCTGAGATTTGCTTTGTGCGCGTATACCAGTCAGGGTAGGTTTACAGTCCTGTGGTTGGCCTTAAAGGGAATGTCCAGCTTTTAGCGTCTTCTTGTTTATGGTGCGAAATTCAGTGCCGACTAGCTTCTTAAAACATCTTTATAACAATCGGAGCTCCTTATTTCTGAGGAGTGCTCCAGATTCCCTGCAGAGTCCTAGTTAAAGGGGTTTCTTGGACCCAGTGGAGATTCATCAACCCACATTAATTAATCCTAACCGGCCTGCAGAAGAAAGTGTCCTCTATACTTACCTTCTCGACGTTGTGTGGATCGAACTTATCTCCGGAAATCCTATATCCACCGACATCTCGTTCTTCAGTCTGAATACCCGTTTTCCGATCTGGTTTATGGATGGGCAAGTCACTTGTGCAGCCCAGAATTGATGGGGGGGGGGGGGGGGTTGGGTGTGTGTGGGGGAAGGGGGTGTATGGGGCCACAACTATCATCTCCCTGGTGCATGTGCAGGTTAGGTGGATTCAGGAGTTTGCATGTGCGCTATGAAGACAAATGGTTCTTAGCCCGTCGACAGCATGTAGTTTACACTGGGCTGTGGAAATGACATGCCGTCCATTGATCAGAAACCAAGTGTTCTGACTGAAGGACGTGATGTCGGCAGATGTAGAATTTCGGAGCACAGGTGTGTCGTGTGGCCTATCCATGCAACTTCGAGAAAGTAAGCATATTGGAAACTTTCTTTTGCAGCCAAGTTAGGATTAATGAAGGTGGAATGATGAGACCTTGAAAATCCCTTTAAAAAATAAGATTCAGGCTTTCTGCCGTCACCACTAGAGGGAGGTCATGAGCTTACTGCATGCTGTGTTATTAGGAAGTTTAATGTGCAAACAGTAGGCAGAGAGCTCCCCCTAGTGGTAGCAGGCAGCCCACACATTTTTGCCCAGACAGTAGATTGGAAGCTCAGTATCCGAAAAGGAGATTCAGATAGTTTTAGGATATGGTAAGACGTGTTGGTAGTTTATGATTAGAAATCAATTATTTTACCTCGTAATTAATTATTTTCAGGCCGAGATATTAACCTCGATGTCAACAGGATCCTCGGTTATCGTCATTTCTGCAACAAACTCTGGAATGCAACCAAGTTCGCCATGCGGGGCCTGGGAGATAACTATGTCCCTCCTCCATCTTCACTGGTGAGTGGTGGTAAGAGGGAGGTCTCCAGGTTCACATCGGTTTAGTTAGTTGGGTGGACGGTAGTGCACAGCGAGGCCATGGCGGGTATCGCGCTCCGTGTGAGTGATCCTCCGTTCTGGACTTACAGGAGAGCACGACATTATCATGATTAGCGATGAGCCAACCTGTGTTTCAAGTTCGGCCATAAGTTATGGTCCGTGTTAGCGGGATCCATAACTGAATTCTTAGATAACCCGAACTTTGTATGCCGAACGTGAAACACAAGTTTGCTCATCCCTATACATGATTTATAACGCTGTGTGCTTCTGCGTGACCTTACTTCTACCGTGTTTCCCCGAAAATAAGACCTAGCCCACGGTACAGGATGATACTGACAGCTTTATGTCACCGTGATCCTGTAGAAGGAAGGTCAAGCAGAGGCACACAGCATTATAAATCATGATAATGCCGCGTGCTCCTGCAAGTCCAGAACGGAGGATGGCGCTCGCGCATGGAGTGAGATTCCTGCAATGGCCTCGCTCGTGTGAAACAGCCCTTCGAGTCGTGATCCGTTTACTCTATAGGAGACCTAAATCCACCATTCTTGATGAGAACTTCTTTTTTTTAAATCAGATAATTTTTATTGAACATTTTTTTTGAAATGTATACAAACAATAGGGACAACAGCATCCCACATAATACAGTATCCATAAAGAACAAGGCATGTGCCCCAGAATTCCCACCCAACCCCTAGCGAAGAGACGGTTATCAGGGTCCTACCTCCACTACCTCCCACCAACTAAAGCCAGCGATACGGATCCAACGCACCCAAATCTAAAAGAGTGCAATATCCCATGAGAGCCCCCCACCCACTTATCATAACACCTTTCCCCCTACAAAACACAGTAGTGATGTTGAGCAGGTAGTCTGACCAGGACTTGATGAGAAGTTCTAATGTTGTTAAAGGCGACACACTCGCTCTCATTCGAGATTCCCTTGAAGGGAGTCGTGTAGGCCGCCATTATGGTTTATGACCTTGTACGTGCAACAAAATTGCTTCAAGCCGGCGACACAAGTGAAGCCCAACCTTCATGGGCCTGGTGCCTTGCCCTCTAATCCGTGTCCCGTTTCAGCCCTCTGGACAGGAGAGTCTGGTGGATCTCTGGATTCTGAGTCGTCTCAGTTTAGCGGTGGATCTTTGCGACACTGGCTTCCAGAATTACGACTTCCCAGGGATCACCACAGCCGTGTACAACTTCTGGTTGTATGACCTGTGCGACGTCTACCTGGTAAGGACCTACAGTTCATGGATATGAACTTTCCACCATCATTGTCTTTTTTCCATCTTCTTTTCACTGTCCTTTGTGTTGTTTTCTTCTTCGTCAGGAATGTTTGAAGCCTGTGTTCTCCAGCACAGATGAAATCGCCATTGCCGTAGCCAGGAACATGCTCTACACGTGCCTGGACGCTGGCCTCCGACTCCTCTCACCCTTCATGCCGTTCCTCACAGAGGAGCTTTATCAGCGACTCCCCCGACGGTCCTCTGAGACGTTCCCCAGTATAGCCGTCACTCCTTATCCTGATGCTACAGAGGTGACCGCCTCTATAATACCGTATTTATCTCTAGATTTAGGAGCAGGACCGTTGTGTCGTCATGTAGAGGGGGGTGTGCAGCATCTCGGGCAGGGTGAGCCATATTTTTAGGGAGAGGTATGTAAAATGGCTCTCCTCTAGAAGAAAGAAAGCAGTCTTTCTACTGCCACCTATAGGTAGGGTTGGGGAAGAAAACGTTCCTCTAGTGCCACCGATAGGTAGCTACACAGTAAGTTACATCCTACCCAATAAAGAGCCCCGAGATATCTACAGGGACATTAATGATCTTAACATCAACTCTGCTACATCTGTACTATGAATTGCGTTTGTAAAGTTCCCCTGGTCTCGGCCATTAAAGGGCATCTGTCAGCAGATTTCTAGGAGGAATAGCAACGTGCATATTGCTCCTAGAGGAGTATATTAAAACATAGTTTTTCTCAGCACTGCGGGCGCGTATGAACATGGAACCAACACAGGTAGATGGGTACAAAACTGCTGACAGATGCCCTTTTTAAAGAGCCTTGCAATATGCACAGGGACATTAATGATGTGAACATCCACTTTGCTACATCTGTATGATGTACTGCATATATAAAGAATGACAGCTACACTTTAAGTAAATGCAATACCAGGCACCACCACTACTAAAAGTACCGCCTGGAGTGCGCTGGAGCGCTGCGGTGCTTGGGAGTCCATCCATCTGCTGATGAGGACTTATTGTAAGGATGGGACCGTCCTAAGCCTGTGTGGAGTGGATCCTGTCGGAACGGTCTGTGTAGGGTGGCACTCACCGTCGTTTCTGTCCTCCTAGTTCCGTTGGCGAGACGAGGAAATAGAGAAGAATATGGATCTGGCTTTACTGATCGTGAAATCCATCCGGTCTCTGCGGGCCGATTATAATCTCACCAAGACCAAGGCTGACTGTGAGTAGTAGGCACCGGTAGATCGGAGAACGCTCCTGCCACGGGCCAGTGGTCTATGAACCCACTGTATAAATCTGTATGTTGTGAGCACCCCCTAGTGGTGGCAGCAGGCTGTACAAGGGGATTTTAGAGTTCGGGATCAGATTAAAACTGGGCTCTGAGCTTTAGGAAAAAGGTGTTATAAAATAATTTTGCACAGCATTTTGGAATCGTTTAGAAAATAAGTACATTTTAATAGTGAAAGGTGGACATGTCCTCCTGCCAGTCCTACACGTGAGATACAGATCAGCCGAGCAGGCGTGTTTACTGCCGTAGGAGGAGGGTATAGTGCGGCCACCCGTTTCTGACAGTGCTCACCTCTCAGGATGGCAAATGATTGGGCATGTTGACATCCATCCATGTATGCCTTCTCCAACAGCAGCCAGGCTGCCACCTTAACCTTTTCATTGCCTAGCAGTAATATGTAATGCATCATGGCATCCCCTCTCCTGACATGTCTGTCTTAGTAACTGCTTGCATTCCCCATTTAATAGCAATTCTGGAGAAACTGTTCCTCTGACTCTCTCTCTGATGGGCCAGTCTTCTGTTATTCCTACTAGAAGTTATGAATGAATGAATTGCTAGCCGTTTGCAGTGAAGGTCCAGAGGGGGTTACCAGTTGGGGGGAGGGTGTCCCTGCACAGGCTGACGCTGGCAGCACTGATTAAATAGTGTCAGACTGGTAACCCCCCTCTGGACCTTCACTGCAAACTGCTAGCAATTCATTCATAACTAGAAGGAATAATAAAGGAGTCATAGGAATAGATGCTCCAGAATTGACATTCCGTGGGGGATGCCAGTGGTCACTAAAGCAGACATGTCAGGGGAGGTGGCGGGAGTTCTTTAAACGTATAATTGTATGTAGCATCAAGGCGTGGTCTTTGTACAGAGTCTGGACTTTGCGCTAGCCCATACCTATACACCGTCTGTCACTAGTGTTTTAACCATAAAGGTTGGTTGCCTATTAACCCTTTAGTGCCATAAAGTGATAAAATTCTTTCCGCATCATCTGACATTGATCAGGGCTTGTCCTATTCACTATATAAATACTGCGGACGGTATTGACCGCTGACACAACGGCGTCTAAGTCCAGCGTCAAGAGGAGCCGTCCCCTCTCCTGACGTGTCTGTTGTGGTAACTAAATTGCACCCCCCCCCCCCCCCATGTAATATCAATTCTGAAGCATCTCTTCTTATGACTCTGTTGTGCCATCCCTGTACTATTCCTGCTGGAATGTATTCATGAATTGCTAGCAGTTTGTAATGAAGGTTCAGCTGGGTGTTACCAGTTGGGGGGGGGGGGGGGGGTGTCCCTGCACGGTCTGACACTATCCAGTCAGTGCTGTCAGCATCGGAGGACTGTGCAACTGGAAACTCCCATCTAGGTCTTCAATGCAGTTCGTTCATAACTTCTAGCAGGAATAATAGAGGAACGGCACAACATATTCATAAGAATGGTCCTTGCAAGAGGGGTGCAAGTCATTGCTGAGGCAGACATGTCGGGGGAGGTGACCGCTCTTCTTTAAGTGTTTAATCGTCTCTCCAGCTTTTTGCATCTTCTTGTTTCAGGTTACGTGAAATGTCAGGACGCCGACACGAAAGCTGTGGTTGTTGCCCACACCTCGTATATCACCGTCCTCTCTTCCTCCCGCTCCCTGGCAATCCTTGAGCCTCGGGATCCAGCCCCAGCTGGGAGCGCCGTCAACACGGCTTCTGATAAGGCTACGGTTTTCATGATGCTGAAGGTAAAAAGAACCGCCAGTACAGATGAAACGGCGTCTCCAGCGCCAACGTCCCGCTGCTTTTCCGTCCACATTATACATTTCTCCAATGGTGGAAGACTCAGTGGCTCCATGTGTGTCTCTCTTCTGCAGGGGCTCATCGACGTGGACAGAGAGCTGGGCAAGCTGCTGTTAAAGAAGACCGAGCTGAGCCGACAGCTGGCAAAGTTACGTGAGCGGATGGGGGGAGCGGACTACCGCACCAAGGTTCCCCCCACCGTGCAGCAGCAGGACTCTGAAAAGGTGAGACCAGGACAACCCTGCAACCTGGATGGTTATTCACTAACAATACCAGCCTCTGCCTACAGGTGGCACAGTGACATCGCTGTGTGTATTACCCCCTCTACCGTGACATCACTGTGTGTATTACCCCCTGTACTGTGACATCACTGTGTGTATTACCCCCTGTACTGTGACATCACTGTGTGTATTACCCCCTGTACTGTGACATCGCAGTGTGTATTACCCCCTGTACTGTGACATCGCAGTGTGTATTACCCCCTGTACTGTGACATCACTGTGTGTATTACCCCCTGTACTGTGACATCGCAGTGTGTATTACCCCCTGTACTGTGACATCACTGTGTGTATTACCCCCTGTACTGTGACATCACTGTGTGTATTACCCCCTGTACTGTGACATCACTGTGTGTATTACCCCCTGTACTGTGACATCACTGTGTGTATTACCCTCTGTACCGTGACATCACTGTGTGTATTACCCCCTGTACTGTGACATCACTGTGTGTATTACCCCCTGTACTGTGACATCGCAGTGTGTATTACCCCCTGTACTGTGACATCACTGTGTGTATTACCCCCTGTACTGTGACATCACAGTGTGTATTACCCCCACTCTGTGACATCGCTGTGTGTATTACCCCCTATACTGTGACATCGCTGTGTGTATTACCCCCTATACTGTGACATCGCTGTGTGTATTACCCTCTGTACTGTGACATCGCTGTGTGTATTACCCCCTGTACTGTGACATCACTGTGTGTATTACCCCCTGTACTGTGACATCGCAGTGTGTATTACCCCCTGTACTGTGACATCACTGTGTGTATTACCCCCTGTACTGTGACATCGCAGTGTGTATTACCCCCTGTACTGTGACATCACTGTGTGTATTACCCCCTGTACTGTGACATCACTGTGTGTATTACCCCCCCTCTGTGACATCGCTGTGTGTATTACCCCCCTCTGTGACATCGCTGTGTGTATTACCCCCCCTCTGTGACATCGCTGTGTGTATTACCCCCCCTCTGTGACATCGCTGTGTGTATTACCCTCTGTACCGTGACATCACAGTGTGTATTACCCTCTGTACCGTGACATCACAGTGTGTATTACCCCCTCTACTGCGACATCACTGTGTGTATTACCCCCACTCTGTGACATCGCTGTGTGTATTACCCCCTATACTGTGACATCGCTGTGTGTATTACCCTCTGTACTGTGACATCGCTGTGTGTATTACCCTCTGTACTGTGACATCGCTGTGTGTATTACCCTCTGTACTGTGACATCACTGTGTGTATTACCCTCTGTACTGTGACATCGCTGTGTGTATTACCCCCTGTACTGTGACATCACTGTGTGTATTACCCCCACTCTGTGACATCGCTGTGTGTATTACCCTCTGTACCGTGACATCGCTGTGTGTAATACCCCCTGTATTTTGACCCCGCTGTGTGGATTACCCCCTTTAACGTGACATCACTGTATTACCCCCTCTACTGTGACATTACTGACTTATCATTCTACTGTGTGCATTCTTTTTACTTGTTTGTCTCCACTTTCTATGTTCCCTCAGATGAAGCAGTTTGAAACAGAATACCAGAAGGTGGAGGAAGCCATGAGCAGTTTCCAGGGCATGGTCCAGTAGTAAATTATTTTCGGCTTTTGCAGGACTCGCCTGCGGCCCGGATGCTGCTCCAGAACTTTATCTTTTTTAGAGAAGAGGACAATGTTGTTCTAGAATTGTCTTGCAGGGTGTATTGTATGTAATAAATCCTGTAGAACCAAGGACGGCTCAGCGTGTGGATTCCTGAGGGGACGAGGGGGAACTTCTCAGCAATGGGGGAAATTGAGATTCATCCAATCATTTTTCACCATTTTTTTAATTTATTTTTTAACACCTGTAATTCAGGTGGTTGCTATGGGCAAAACCCACTTTTTGTTCACTGCTGAGGGTTTGCTACCATTGTATCTAGTGTAGACAATCCTCAGATACATTTCACTGCACAGAACCATTTGTATTGTAGCAAGATTTGTGCTGCCAGTCTGAGCATAGTCTAAGCTAGATACACGTGGAGCAAACCCTCAGCTGTGTGTAGCAAGAAATGGCTTGCATCTTATAGTCCGCAATCAGGGTGGTCAAGCAGTGCAGGACCCTCTGACTGTTTCCTTAATGATCCGGCAAAGCACTCGTACAGCGCTCTACTGGATCAATGAGAGAGGCGTGAGGTGTAACTCTGGCCGAAGGTCTCCCCAAGCCGCAATTCATGGGGATGAAAGTGCTGCACGTCAAGGACCTGCGATGATGTCACCGGTGGGCAGATCCAGACGAGTAGTGCAAGAAATGAGTACAGATGGACCCTATAGGGTAAAGGAAAAACTGGCTTAGTTGTCCCAAGCAACCAGTGTCTCCTTGTCTATTACCAAGGCTGTACCCTATGTCTCTGTGTGTTGCAGAGCTGTGTGCATGTAGCCAAGCTGTGTTTGTTGTGTAGCGGAGCTGCGTGTGCCTGTAGCAGAACTGGGTTTGTTCATTTAGCAGACATGTGTTTGTTTTGTGCGTTTAGCATACCGGTATGTCAGATTCAGCAGCACTACCAGCTAGGTGAAGGACGTGCACACACACTGCAGAAGCAAGATGGTAGGAAATCTTTAATGAAGACTATTTTGAAAGTTACTTAGGAAGTAAATTATTATTATTATTATTATTTATTTATTTATTTTTAATAAAATTTCCATGGGCCTTAAAGGGGTTCTGCAGTTTTTTTAAACTGATGATCTATCCTCTGGATAGATCATCAGCATCTGACCGGCGGGGGTCCCGGGTTTCAGCTGTTTGAGAAGGCAGGAAGCACTGGCAGCAGCGCCGTGGCCTTCTCACTGTTTACCGCAGGCCCAGTGATGTCACGACTAGTATCAATGGCCTGGGCGGGGCTAAGCTCCATTCAAGTGAACAGAGCTTAGCCCCGCCCAGGCCAGTGATACTAGTCGTGACGTCACTGCGCCTGAGGGAAACCAAGAGAAGGCAGCTGCCTTCTCAAACAGCTGATCGGCGGGGGGTCCCCGGTGTCGAACCCCCCCCCCCCCCGACGATCAGATGCTGATGATCTATCCAGAAGATAGATCATCAGTTTAAAAAAAAATGCCCCAAATAAATGTCCAGTGTAATATTTGAACAAGCGGAGTGTGTAGACCCCTCTACGACCCCCCTATACCCTAACAGCACATCTATGACGGCGATCGGAGTAAAAAGAGCCGGCTTTTTATACTGGACTTCGATTCCCTCCCTGCGCATGCGCCTTGTCATCTATTAGGTGCATTTATAGCAGTCTGTGCACCCGGTGTAAAAACTACTACCTTCGGCTTAGTTTTTTTTTTTAAATCTTAACAATTACGCCTGCTTCCAAGTGTAAATGTAAATAAATGTGCCAGGGCCCCACCCCCTCACGCCTCACTGGCAGACATGGCGTAAAACCGGCCACGCGACTAAATATTGTCGCACGGCCGGTTCGAGAAGGGGGGACTTGTGGCTATTTTACGCCTTTTAGTAAATGTGCCCCAATCCCTTTTTTAAACCGCACAGCAAGTAGTAGACGGGATTGGCATAATAAGTGTACTGTTTCTTTAAGCTTAAAGGGAGCTGCGTATACAATAACGGAGACACGAGGCTCTATGTAACATGAAGATAAAGGGTCGATGCAGAAGCCAGAGACAGTTTCTCTTTTAAACGAAAGGTTCTTTAAGGAAACGCGCCGGAGTTAATTGGCTGGTGCAGCTGCGAGCAGCCGTCCTCTCTGCGGGGCTCAGTCCCATGACGCCGCTTCAGAACCTAATCCCATTCACATGGCTGCGAATAACAAGAGCAGAACTGTGCAATAATACACACGATGGCGGTATATAATATCCTCCAAAAAATGATCTAAAACCGAAGAACACCAGCGCACTTACAGTATATGGAGTGTCAGCTCTTGGGGCCACTGTATTGCAGCTTATAAAGACCTATGTGCCCCAGTCCTAGCGCCTAAGCATCCATTAGGGAGATGCACTTGGCTATTCCTGGGGGGGGGTTAGTGCCTAAGCGCTTACTTTCTCACGCTCCCCCCCAGCCTCGGCTTTTTGTGGGAGCACAAAGGATTTGTGACCTGTTACTTGTGCGCAGACACAAAAGACGTGCACACAAAGAAGCCGGATTAAAGGGGCCACACCACTGTGAATCTCTACGTTTTACTCATTTTGGATCCAGAGTTTTTTTAAATTTAAATAAAGAAAAAAAAAAAAAAAAAAATTTTGTGAGTGACTTTTTCTGCACTGCCCTGTCCTGGGGCCGCCCCCGGTCTATTTGTGATCGCATTGCTTTCAGATGATTGCTTCCTTTTTCTGTGACACCGCTTGTCTCCCCGCACACACACACAAAAAAAGTAACTCTCTTGACATGCAGCCTTGGTGAATAATTTGCTGCTGTCCCTTTAAGAGCGGAGGGAGGGACCCGCTGTCATTTATCGGGCTGATGAACACTCCGAAGTGGCGACTGTAAAGTAGAAGATTAGAGGTCTGGGTGAGGACGCTGAAGGGTGGCCGAGAACTGCAGGTGCGGAGGGGATGATGGGGGTGATGACTAGTGACACAGCAATTAGGAGGTTTGATGAAGAGATTTGTAGAAATAGGCATGGGGGGGGGGGGCGTAAGCTTGGCGCTGTAAGGGTTAATATAGGTGTGTGCACCTGTCTCAGTTGTCAATTGTGTGCGTACGTTGTGGGTCTATACATAGAGCTGTGCACTTCACCACACGTGAGTATCTACACCTACAGGTGTGTACTGTATAGATCTGTACATAGGAGTGTGCACTTTACATGTGAGTATCTACAGACGTGTGCGCATGGTCCTGTGTGTACTGTATAAATCTGTACATAGGAGTGTGCACTTTACATGTGAGTATCTACAGACGTGTGCACATGGTCCTGTGTGTACTGTATAGATCTGTACATAGGAATGTGCACTTTACATGTAAATATCTACAGACGTGTGCGCATGGTCTTGTGTGTACTATATAGATCTGTACATAGGAGTGTGCACATTACATGTGGGTATCTACAGACGTGTGCGCATGGTCCTGTGTGTACTGTATAGATCTGTACATAGGAGTGTGCACTTTACATGTAAATATCTACAGACGTGTGCGCATGGTCTTGTGTGTACTGTATAGATCTGTACATAGGAGTGTGCACATTACATGTGGGTATCTACAGACGTGTGCGCATGGTCCTGTGTGTACTGTAAAGATCTGTACATAGGAGTGTGCACTTTACATGTAAATATCTACAGACGTGTGCGCATGGTCCTGTGTGTACTGTATAGATCTGTACATAGGAGTGTGCACATTACATGTGGGTATCTACAGACGTGTGCGCATGGTCCTGTGTGTACTGTAAAGATCTGTACATAGGAGTGTGCACTTTACATGTAAATATCTACAGACGTGTGCGCATGGTCCTGTGTGTACTGTATAGATATGTACATAGGAGTGTGCACTTTACATGTAAATATCTACAGACGTGTGCGCATGGTCTTGTGTGTACTGTATAGATCTGTACATAGGAGTGTGCACTTTACATGTGGGTATCTACAGACGTGTGCGCATGGTCCTGTGTGTACTGTATAGATCTGTACATAGGAGTGTGCACTTTACATGTAAATATCTACAGACGTGTGCGCATGGCCCTGTGTGTACTGTATAGATCTGTACATAGGAGTGTGCACTTTACATGTAAATATCTACAGACGTGTGCGCATGGTCTTGTGTGTACTGTATAGATCTGTACATAGGAGTGTGCACATTACATGTGGGTATCTACAGACGTGTGCGCATGGTCCTGTGTGTACTGTAAAGATCTGTACATAGGAGTGTGCACTTTACATGTAAATATCTACAGACGTGTGCGCATGGTCCTGTGTGTACTGTATAGATCTGTACATAGGAGTGTGCACTTTACATGTAAATATCTACAGACGTGTGCGCATGGTCCTGTGTGTACTGTAAAGATCTGTACATAGGAGTGTGCACTTTACATGTAAATATCTACAGACGTGTGCGCATGGTCCTGTGTGTACTGTATAGATCTGTACATAGGAGTGTGCACTTTACATGTAAATATCTACAGACGTGTGCGCATGGTCCTGTGTGTACTGTATAGATATGTACATAGGAGTGTGCACTTTACATGTGAGTATCTACAGATGTGTGCGCATGGTCCTGTGTGGACTGTATAGATCTGTACATAGGAGTGTGCACTTTACATGTAAATATCTACAGACGTGTGCGCATGGTCCTGTGTGTACTGTAAAGATCTGTACATAGGAGTGTGCACTTTACATGTAAATATCTACAGACGTGTGCGCATGGTCCTGTGTGTACTGTATAGATCTGTACATAGGAGTGTGCACTTTACATGTGAGTATCTACAGACGTGTGCGCATGGTCCTGTGTGGACTGTATAGATCTGTACATAGGAGTGTGCACTTTACATGTAAATATCTACAGACGTGTGCGCATGGTCCTGTGTGTACTGTATAGATATGTACATAGGAGTGTGCACTTTACATGTGAGTATCTACAGACGTGTGCGCATGGTCCTGTGTGGACTGTATAGATCTGTACATAGGAGTGTGCACTTTACATGTTAGTATCTACAGACGTGTGCGCATGGTCTTGTGTGTACTGTATAGATCTGTACATAGGAGTGTGCACATTACATGTAAATATCTACAGACGTGTGCACATGGTCCTGTGTGTACTGTAAAGATCGGTACATATGAGTGTGCACTTTACATGTAAATATCTACAGACGTGTGCGCATGGTCCTGTGTGTACTGTATAGATCTGTACATAGGAGTGTGCACTTTACATGTGAGTAACTACAGACGTGTGCGCATGGTCCTGTGTGTACTGTATAGATCTGTACATAGGAGTGTGCACTTTACATGTAAATATCTACAGACGTGCGCACATGGTCCTGTGTGTACTGTATAGATCTGTACATAGGAGTGTGCACTTTACATGTGAGTAACTACAGACATGTGCACATGGTCCTGTGTGTACTGTATAGATCTGTACATAGGAGTGTGCACTTTACATGTAAATATCTACAGACGTGTGCGCATGGTCCTCTGTGTACTGTATAGATCTGTACATAGGAGTGTGCACTTTACATGTAAATATCTACAGACGTGTGCACATGGTCTATGTACAGATCTATACAGTACACACAAGACCATGTGCACACGTCTGTAGATATTTACATGTAAAGTGCACACTCCTATGTACAGATCTATACAGTACACACAAGGAGTGTGCACTTTACATGTAAATATCTACAGACGTGTGCGCATGGTCTTGTGTGTACTGTATAGATCTGTACATAGGAGTGTGCACTTTACATGTAAATATCTACAGACGTGTGCGCATGGTCCTCTGTGTACTGTATAGATCTGTACATAGGAGTGTGCACTTTACATGTAAATATCTACAGACGTGTGCGCATGGTCCTGTGTGTACTGTATAGATATGTACATAGGAGTGTGCACATTACATGTAAATATCTACAGACGTGTGCGCATGGTCTTGTGTGTACTGTATAGATCTGTACATAGGAGTGTGCACTTTACATGTAAATATCTACAGACGTGTGCGCATGGTCTTGTGTGTACTGTATAGATATGTACATAGGAGTGTGCACATTACATGTAAATATCTACAGACGTGTGCGCATGGTCTTGTGTGTACTGTATAGATCTGTACATAGGAGTGTGCACTTTACATGTAAATATCTACAGACGTGTGCGCATGGTCCTGTGTGTACTGTATAGATCTGTACATAGGAGTGTGCACTTTACATGTAAATATCTACAGACGTGTGCGCATGGTCCTCTGTGTACTGTATAGATCTGTACATAGGAGTGTGCACTTTACATGTAAATATCTACAGACGTGTGCGCATGGTCCTGTGTGTACTGTATAGATCTGTACATAGGAGTGTGCACTTTACATGTAAATATCTACAGACGTGTGCACATGGTCTATGTACAGATCTATACAGTACACACAAGACCATGCGCACACGTCTGTAGATACTCACATGTAAAGTGCACACTCCTATGTACAGATCTATACAGTACACACAGGACATGCGCACACGTCTGTAGATATTTACATGTAAAGTGCACACTCCTATGTACAGATCTATACAGTACACACAAGGAGTGTGCACTTTACATGTAAATATCTAAAGACGTGTGCGCATGGTCTTGTGTGTACTGTATAGATCTGTACATAGGAGTGTGCACTTTACATGTAAATATCTGCAGACGTGTGCGCATGGTCCTGTGTGTACTGTATAGATCTGTACATAGGAGTGTGCACTTTACATGTAAATATCTACAGACGTGTGCGCATGGTCCTGTGTGTACTGTATAGATCTGTACATAGGAGTGTGCACTTTACATGTAAATATCTACAGACGTGTGCGCATGTCCTGTGTGTACTGTATAGATCTGTACATAGGAGTGTGCACTTTACATGTGAGTATCTACAGACGTGTGCGCATGGTCTTGTGTGTACTGTATAGATCTGTACATAGGAGTGTGCACATTACATGTTAGTATCTACAGACGTGTGCGCATAATCCTGTGTGTACTGTATAGATTTATGCATAGACTATGAGCACAATATGGACCTATACATAACCGTGTGCGCTCTGTTGTATACTTCAGTACACGCTGATCTGTGTGCACTCGTCAGGGTAAATAAGTGCGTGTAAGTATACATTATGTGTGCACTATAGACCCATGTATGATGTATGCAGGTTGTAACCGTGCACCTTTGTACGCTGCAGGCATAACCGCTGTCCACGTGCCCCATATAGCTGTATAGATAGGGGCGTGCCTGTGAGACTCACCTATGAATCAGAGTCTCCTCCTGGCACCTGTTCCCACCGCGCTTCTCGCACAGTTATGTATCCTGCTATGTGCAATGAATCCCTGCGGCCAGATTGACATCTCCCATGTGGGATTTGCAAAAAGGTCCTAAATTTTTTTTATTTTTTGTTCCACTGTGCACCGTGGAGCAGACCTGTCAACGAGAGAGCCCATTGTCTAATGCAGTGGCCCCCAACCAGTAGCTCAGGAGCCCCCAGTTCTGGCTATAGGCACTGGTTACAATGCGACCTCCGCACTGAGGTAGGAGCACAGAGGGCTGCAGATATTGAGAATCTCGTGTCTATGGGGCAGCGCGATATTGGGGGGGGGGGGGGGGGAACAAGGGTCGGACTCGTCAGATTTTATTGGTTCCTTTGTTTTCCTAAGATAAACGTCGTTAGAGGTGCATGCCAGCCGCTTATCTGTGCGGATTTCCGTTGCGTTTCAGCATCAAATCCACTTCATTGCAAAGGGTAAAATCTGCACAAACAATACATGTGCTGCGAATGTCAAAATACATCCCGCAGGTCAGTTTCCGCACCGTTCTGAATCTGGATGCATTCGTTCCGTGTGAAATCAAAACGGAAAAAAAACTGATCCAAATCACTAAATACATTGAAAGTCAATGGGTGACGGATCTGTTTTTTTTAGGCTCCTAAAAAAACGGATCCGTCACCATTAACTTACATTGTTTTCAGTAATCCGTTTTTTCACGTCTGGACACAAAACCGCAGCTTGCAGCGGTTTTGTGTCTGGTCACAAAACGGAACGCTGACGGAACGGAAGACATCCTGATGCATCCTGAACGGATCTCTTTACATTCAGAATGCGCGAGTACAATACAGGAGACCTGTGGTTGGGCAGGAACTCACAGCAGTTTAAGTCATGATGATGCTGTGAGTTCGGGTCTGAGGGGCAGCATTCAGTCCGGGGTATGCAGCCATCACATGAAGCATATTTCACGGATGGAACACGCTCATGTGAAATTAGTCTAAGGGTACTCAGTGGAGCATGCGGCCATCACGCAAAGTATTTCCCTGACCCGAACTCACATCTTCTTCATGACTTATGATGCTGTGACTTCCTACTGTACTGTACTCGTGACATTATGTGAGTACAGTACAGTAGACCTGTGGTTGGGCAGGAACTCACAGCATGGTAAATCGTCAGTTCGAATCAGGGGAGCAGTGTTCGTTCCGGGAAATGCATACATCAGACAAAGTGTTTCCCTGACCCGAACTCACATCATCTTCATGACTTACGATGCTGTGAGTTCCTTCCCAAACACGGGTCTACTACTCTGTACTGTACTCGTGGCATTATGTGAGTACAGTTCAGTAGATCTGTGGTTGGGCAGGAACTCGCACCATGACGTGAGTTCGGGTCAGAGGTGCAACGTTCGGTCTGGGAAATGCGGCCATCACACGGAACATGTTTCCCAAACCGAACATGCCTGTGTCAAATTGGTCATAGCTGGAAGACGTGTGTGTTGTCATGAGAAAACCTGGCAACTTTCTTATATCTGCGGGTGTCTCAAGATTAAGGCTCCATTCACACGTCCACAATTTCGTTCCGCATTTTGCGGAACGGAATTGCGGACCATTCATTTCTATGGGGCAGCACGATCTGCTGCCCGGATATAGAATTACGGACCCGCACTTCCTGGTCCACAATTCCGTTCCCGAAAAAAAAATAGAACATGTCCTATTCTTGTCCAATTGCTGACAAGAATAGGCATATTCTATTAGTGCCGGCGATGTGCGGTCCGTGGCACGGACATTGCCGTGTCCATGTTTTGCGGATCTTCAAAACACGTTGCGGACGTGTGAATGGAGCCTAATGTTGTGGTGACCTACAGTACATGAAGGTAGGTCAGGACTTTTTTTTTATCACGAGGATGATGGTTCAAGATACAAAGATGCAGTAATAAATCAAAAAGTGGAAAAACTCTGCCCTCCCGAGTCTGCTGTGCCAGGGTTTTCTTATACGGCGCATCATTTGCAAGCGGAGTGTCAGCTCTTGGGCTCACTGCCCTACAGTATAGGCCGGACTCATACGGCCACATTTTAACATCTAGAGCCCTCACGGATAGTGTTGAGCGAACTTGTGTTTTAAGTTCGGCGTCGGGTTATCGAAGAATCGCGTTATGGATTCTAAATTCCCTTATGGTCCGTAGTAGCAGAATCCATAATGCGATTCTTCGATAACCCGAACCCGAACTTTAGACGCCGAACTTAAAACACAAGTTCGCTCAACACTACTCATGGATCTACTGACACAAACTTAGATCCCCCTAGGATTCTATAGTGCAGGTGCTCCAGCTGTTCGAAAACTACTACTCCCAGAATCCTCCTTACACTTCTGGGGGAGTTACAAGAACAGCCAAGAAATTTTGCATATTGGGAGTAGTAGTTTCACAGCAGCCGGAGTGCCTGAATCTGGTTTAGTAGGACGGTGCGGGGTCCAGAGTCAGATCTTCTGGCCTCCTAAAACCAGCCTTATACAAAACCTACAGATCAGTAGTACATGCCATGTTGTTCTCTTTAGGTCCATCAGCTTTTTGGAAAGCTGGGTGACCGCCAACATGATCTGTATCACAGAACCCTGAATGGCACAGCTGCCAAGGTGGTCAGTGCCTTGGCATGGATGGACTCTAGGGAAGCTGATGGCATTGTCAGCCAATACAGGTGACTTTTGGTTTTTTAACGCCGCAATTAAAAGACAGATTTTTTTTAAAAAACATTTTTTTTACATGAATTTGCTAAATTTAATTTTGCATTAAATTTTTAAATTACATTTTAAATGTAATATTTTAATTTTCGGTGTCAAGTAATCCAGTAGGGCTGAGTATTGTAATTTTCTCCTCGCCTCCATCGCATTAATAATAGAGTGTGAGCAGCGGCACAGATGTAATAATGGGGTCGCAGGCAGTAATTATGTGACAGGAGGCTTTGTGTGACTGAGGAATAGCGTATTCAGTGGCGGGGAAGGGTGCAGGGTTTATATTAGCAGCTGGAGTTGGGGGGGGGTGGGGGGTGACAAAGCTGCTTGGCATTCCTAATGAGATGTGAAGATGCCATGTTAACTTCAAATTCAACAGAACGCTGTCAACATGCAGACTCAGCAAGAAAAATGGAAATGTGTTTGAGAAAGTCTCATCTGGTCGCCATATGGCCTCCAGTGTCGGCTGAGGAAGCTACATTAGACATAAAGTCATGTACAGATCCCTTTAAGTCTCCAATTCAGGACCTTGAGTGAAGAACGGCCACAAAGAACTCCTCTCGCTCTGGAGGACCCATCATGTCCATACGTTACACTGACCACCCATTCATTTCAATGACATGTGTGTAATACTCAATTTCACCAGTGGTGGCACTGCAGAGAAACTGAACACTTGCTTCCAGGGTACCCACCGATGATCTCTGGGGTCCCAGTAGCCCAAATGGTTTCTGATAAGGAGGTTCTAGTCCCCTCCAAGTTTGACTAGGGACTGGCGGTGCTGTGGGTGTCTGGAAGGTCCCTGCAGCTGCTGGATAGCTGGTCTGATCTGGTGTCTGGCCTCAGGAGAAAAATGGCAGCCTCCAGAGGTACATAAGGACTCATTCACAGTAAGACTGTCTTTGTTGCCCTTCGCGACAAATCAGAGCTCAGCTTTCATTTTACCACAGCAGTTTAAAAAATGAAAGGTGCGCTCTGATTGGTTGCTTTGGGCGACAATGACAAATGTCTTATCGTTAAACGGTTCTGATAAGTGAGGCTCATAGTAATGACAGGACGTCATCCGAAAAGAGGAGAATAGCACGCTCAGGGATGCTGCTATGTTTTATATAATGTCCCTTTAAGGGTTCCTTCACACATTAATTTGATGGTGTTTTTTTGTTGTGTTTTTCATGTCACATGCATTTTTTTAGGTCTGTTTTTTGTTACAAACGTGTGAATTGTTACAACATTCTGCTTTAAAAAAAAAAAAACTGCCATGAATACGCCGCAAATGAAAAAGAAAAGAACCTGATACTATATTAAAAAAATACATAAAAAGTGTGCACTTTTAAACTGAGCACGTGCGACCAGCTCAGTGAGATGGACAAAAAAAGAAGAAAAAGAATAAACAGCAGGTGGCGCTATACAGATACATTTTATTGAATAACTCTTTGGCTATACAAAATTTTTAATTACATGCAATTACAAAAGTATTCAGATCCAGGGGCTGGTTTGAAAAACTTAGTATATGTTTCATGACACAACCCTTTTAAGTGTTTATTTAGGGCAAAGTAGTGTTTTCTGGCTCTGGGTATAACCAAAAATGCCTCCATTCATTGGCAGCAAGCAGAGATCTTGAAATTGGTGACATTTACTGAAATGTAAGGTAGACCAGAAAGTTATCTGACCTTTAGGTAATCATACACTAATATGTGGTCCTTCTCCATCCAGGCAGGTGCCCTCAATGAAGGATCCATAACCATCTCCTTGCCCCATGCTCCTCCCCTTTCTCTTCCTCTGGGGCCTGGCCATACCAGGCGGCCATGCCTTCTTCCCAAACTTCTGGTCCAAGATCCTGTCCTTCACCTGGGGATCTTTCACTCATCAGGATCTGACAGAAGAAGCCATGCTCAACGTCACCCTGCAGATCCTACTGGACAACAAGCATCCCACCAGACCCCCTCTTCGCTGGGAAGACTTTGAGGTGAGGGGATGGGGGGGGGGGGGGGGGGGGGCGTCTCATTGTTTGCAAGGCCATGTGGGGGCACCTTGTGGATTTCTTAGGTAGATCTACATTTTGTTATTTTTAGATGGATCTTATATTTAGGGGTCCGTTGACCCCTTTAATTTGGTCAAATGCATGCCCTGCCGAACTTCCCTGCCCTGTGCTAAGCCTCTGTTCACACTGGCCTCCATCTTTATGAAATTCCTGATATGGCAGATTCTCCTATTGGCAAAAATATATAGACCTTAATAAGGAGGAGAATTTCATATAATAAAAAAATGGTATTGACGACTCTGGGATCTGATGGACACCATGGCACCTGACAGATCCCATTGACTCTAGTGGTATCTGGTTTCCGCCATGGTGTTACAATCCTACAGGCTCACCTGAGTCAGAGGATAGCTGGCTGGAGGTGGAGCCCAGTGGCAAGGACCGCAGGCAGGTTGTAGTTGCAGCGTAGTCAGACAGAGGCGTAATCGGTTAGCAGGCGGTGGTTCAGGGCAGGCAGCAGTGAGCGTGGTCAGACAATCCGGATCAGGAACGGTGGAAGCAGGTCAGTTGGTAGGGACAAGCAGAAGAGTAGTCGGGGACAATTCCAAGGTCGGCAGCAGTCAAGTTGGTAGCAGTAGCAGCAGAGGAACAGCAGTAGATGCAGCAGGATCAAGTCCAGAAGAACAATAACCAGCAGGGATCTGGTGCAAGAGGCTGGGCTTATAAAGAGGAAGTAGCAGGTGCAAGGAATCACAGAGATTAACAAGGCAAGGCTGGAACAAGGTAGATCAAAGAGTTCAGTAGAAGGAAATATCCAGAAGGGTTGGTAGTCTAGTGGCTAGAGCTACTGCCTGGGACATGGCTGGTCACTGGTTCGAATCCCGACAGTACTCCCCCCCTTCCAAGGTGACCTCCGGGCACCGCAGATGATGGTTTATCGGGATGTCTTTGGTGGAAAGATTTTACCAGTCTGGGGGCATGGACATTTTCCTCCGGCTCCCAGGAGTCATCCTCGGGGGAATAGCCTTTCCACCCAACAAGATACTGCAGCCTTCCACGGTGGAGTCTGGAGTCAAGGATCTTGGCCACAGTGTATTCCTCCTGGTCTTGTACTCTTACCGGAGGAGGAGGAGGGGGGTGGCGGCCTGGGAAAGTGTTCTCAACATGTGGTTTCAGGAGAGAGCAGTGGAAAACCGGGTGCACTCGGATGGAGTCGGGAAGGTCGAGTCGGAAGGTGACTTCGTTGATTCGAGCCGTGATCCAGAAAGGACCCATGTATTTTTGGCCCAACTTCCGGGAGGGAACCTTTGGGCTTAGGTTTCTGGTGGAGAGCCACACCTTGTCCCCTACCTGGAATTCCGGAGCGGGTTTGCGGTGTTTATCCGCTGCCTGCTTGAAGCGGCTCTGGGCTCGATGTAGATTGTCCCGAATATTTTCCTGTGCCTGTTGTAGACTTGCAAGACGTTCGGCCACAGCTGGGACTGTGGTGGAAATGGGCAAGTGAGGGATGAAGGTTGGGTGTAGGCCGGTGTTAGCGTAGAACGGGCTGTATTGGGTAGAACTGTGCTCCGCATTGTTATAGGCGAACTCGGCCGTAGAGAGGTGGTCCAGCCAGTCGTCCTGCAGATGGGTGACGAAACAGCGCAAATACTGCTCGAGGGTTTGATTCGTTCTCTCGGTCTGCCCATTGGATTGGGGGTGGAACGCAGAAGACAGGTTCACCTTGATCCCAAGGGCTTGACAGAAGTTTCTCCAGAACCTGGAAGTGAACTGTACTCCCCGATCCGAAACAACATCGTCCGGGGCCCCATGTAGCCTAAAAACCTCTCTGAGTACGAGATCGGCCGTCTGTTTGGCGGTGAGTCTCTTGGCGCTGCGGATAAACTCTAGGTTCCGGTGGTCAGTGTATACAGAGATGGGATTATGGGCCCCCTCCAGCAAGTGTCTCCACTCGGTGAAAGCGTCCTTGATTGCCAGCAGTTCCTTATTCCCGATGTCGTAATTCCGTTCAGCGGGGGACATCTGGCGGGAGAAGAAAGCGCAAGGGTGTAGGAGCATCTTTTCCCCTGAACGTTGAGACAGAATTGCGCCCACCGCAGCGTCGGAGGCGTCCACCTCGACCGTAAATGGTAATTCAGGGTTTGGGTGGGCCAGGATCGGGGCAGAGGTGAAGAGGGACTTCAGTTTAGCAAAGGCCTCCTGTGCCTCCGGAGTCCACCCGAAGGGGACAGTCTTTTTTGTTAGTTGAGTGATTGGGGCGATGATTTTTGAAAAGTTCCTGATGAACTTCCGATAAAAGTTTGCAAAACCTACAAACCTCTGGACCTCCTTTTCGTTCTTCGGGGCAGGCCACTCAGTCACGGCCTGGATCTTCCGGGGATCCATACTTAAGCCCTCCGGTGAAATAATATAGCCGAGGAATTGGGTGGAAGTCTGTTCAAATTCGCACTTCTCCAGCTTAATATAGAGAGACTGTTCACGGAGTTTCTGTAGCACCCTGCGGACATGCCCACGATGTTGTTCAGGGTCTTCTGAGAAAATCAAAATATCGTCCAGATATGCTACCACAAATTGGTCAAGCATGTCCCTGAGGACGTCGTTGATAAAATGTTGGAAGGTAGCAGGGGCATTGCAGAGGCCGAAAGGCATGACCAGATACTCAAAGTGACCATAGCGGGTTCGGAAGGCGGTTTTCCACTCGTCCCCCGGGCGAATTCGGACCAGGTTGTAGGCTCCTCGGAGATCGAGCTTAGTGAAGACTTTTGCCGCCCGAAGTCTCTCAAGGAGTTCAGAAATCAGGGGGAGAGGGTACCGGTTCTTCACAGTAACGTTGTTGAGCTTTCGATAATCTATGCAAGGGCGTAGAGAAGAGTCTTTTTTCTCCACGAAGAAGAAAGGGGCCCCTGCAGGGGATGTGGAAGGTCGGATAAAACCTTTTTTTAGATTTTCGTCTAAGTACTCCTTCAGGGCCTTTAGTTCCGGCTCGGAGAGGGAGTATATACTGCCGAAGGGTATTTCGGCTCCAGGTAGCAGCTCAATCGGGCAGTCATAAGGCCGATGCGGGGGCAGTTTGTCTGCATTTCTTTTGTCACAGACATCCTGGAACTCCAGATATTGAGGGGGTAAAAGCTCCTTGGTGGATAGTCCGAATATGGTAGGTTCTTCGGGCGGAGAAGGGACGGATTTACGTAAACAGTTCTGAGAACAAAAGTCCGAGCGGAACCGTATGCAGCGGGCATCCCAGTCCACCGAGGGGTTGTGAGTTTCCAACCAAGGGATGCCTAGGATCACCGGAAACTTAGGGGAGGTGATCAGGGAGAAGTGAATGGTTTCCTGATGATCGGGTTCGACGAGAAGTTGAAGATCAGCGGTCTGGTGCGTAACCGGCCCAGAAGAGAGCGGGGTCCCATCGACGGTTTCCAGATCGATGGGGGCTGCCCTGGTTACCAGTGGTATGTTGTTCTCATGGGCGAAGGTCAAGTCCATGAAATTTCCGCCGGCCCCCGAGTCAAGCATTGCGGAGCAGGGAAGCTGTCGTTCCCCAATGGTGATAAGGATGGGAACAATGAAGTGGGACCCGGTACCTGTAGTGTCCATGGTTTCAGAGGCCAAGGGTGAAATTGTAGCTTGTTGTAATTCCCGTAATTCAGTGACAGCAATGGTTCGGCAAGTCTTATTGGGGCACCTAATAGCGAAGTGCCCTGGCTCGCCACAGTAAAGGCAGAGGCCCGCGGCCAGTCGTCTCTCCTTTTCAGCAGCCGATAGAGTCTTGCGCAGTGTGTCGACCTGCATCGGTTCGGTGGAGGGTTGGTGAGCCGGCTGAGTCATTGGAGTGAAAGGGTACGCGGGCCTGTTATCTAAGGACCAGAGTCTTTCTCTCCTTCTTTCCGCGAGTCTCCGGTCAATTCGGATGCACAGTTGGACGAAGTCATCCAGATCATCTGGGGCGTCTACCCTGGCGAGCTCATCCTTTATAAGTTCGGAGAGTCCGCGGCGAAATTGACTTTTCTGAGCAGCGGGGTTCCAGGTGGTGTCCGTGACCCAGCGGCGGAACTCGGAGGAATACTCGGCTACAGAGCGTCTTCCCTGCCGTAGACTGTGCAGCCTAGCCTCGGCAGTCGCGCAGCGGTTAGGGTCGTCGAAGACTTGGCTCATGGCTGTGGTGAAGTTGTCTAGATTATTTAATAAGAGACTGTGGGACTCCACATATGGGGATGCCCATGCTAGGGCCTCGTCAGTTAGAAGGTTAATGATGAACAGGATCTTCTTTCTGTCCGAGGAAAAGGAGCCCGGCTGCATCTGAAAGTAGATACGGCACTGGTTGAGGAACCCCCGAAACTGGCTCCGATCGCCGTTAAACTTTGACGGGAGAGGCATGCGGGAGTCTGTGACCGCGCTGCGTACGTCCAGTAGTTGACGCTGTAAATCGATAATTTCTCTCTGTTGGCTCTGGATTGCGCCTTGAAGTTGAGTCATTTCCTTTTGGGCAGAGGTGCCAAACTCCTGAAGTTCGGAGACTTGTTTGCGCAGGGTGGCCATCGCGGACTCCATTTTTCGGGCTGGTTATTCTGTTACAATCCTACAGGCTCACCTGAGTCAGAGGATAGCTGGCTGGAGGTGGAGCCCAGTGGCAAGGACCGCAGGCAGGTTGTAGTTGCAGCGTAGTCAGACAGAGGCGTAATCGGTTAGCAGGCGGTGGTTCAGGGCAGGCAGCAGTGAGCGTGGTCAGACAATCCGGATCAGGAACGGTGGAAGCAGGTCAGTTGGTAGGGACAAGCAGAAGAGTAGTCGGGGACAATTCCAAGGTCGGCAGCAGTCAAGTTGGTAGCAGTAGCAGCAGAGGAACAGCAGTAGATGCAGCAGGATCAAGTCCAGAAGAACAATAACCAGCAGGGATCTGGTGCAAGAGGCTGGGCTTATAAAGAGGAAGTAGCAGGTGCAAGGAATCACAGAGATTAACAAGGCAAGGCTGGAACAAGGTAGATCAAAGAGTTCAGTAGAAGGAAATATCCAGAAGGGTTGGTAGTCTAGTGGCTAGAGCTACTGCCTGGGACATGGCTGGTCACTGGTTCGAATCCCGACACATGGATTGCATGGTACGTGTATAGCGGTATTTTGTCCTAATGGTGGATCTAACCATACCTGATTAGAGTTAGGGCCCACTGAGCTACATGAGTACTCATCATGCTCCTGGACTACTCCCTGTGAGTCACAATATGGATAAGTATAGTTCATTACGGTAGGATGATGGATTCCTGAGCAGAGATCCTTAATCTCTTGGAAGACCCGGCAGGACGGAGGCTCAGGCGTCTTTCCAAGGGGCATGACTAAGCAGCGCAATTTAGGAGATGACATAAAGCACTTTTATTTTGGCAACAGATCTTTATGCTTCTGTCTCTTGTCCTGTGTGATGATGTCTCGTCAGCCATCAGGGTATGATGAGAGTTGTAGTTTTGAGACACCGGAAGGGCCACGGGTCTTGTTTAAAGTAGAACGTAGAAATTATTCCTCTAATTTGGGATTCATGATATATTAAAGGGTATTTCTGAGATTCACATCCTTAGGATAGGTCATCAATATCTGATGGGTGGGGGTCTGACTAGCCGGTGAGCGCTGCAGCCTGTTCCTAGACCAGTGACCTTACATTCATCGGTCACATGGCCTAGGCCAGTGATGGCGAACCTTTTAGAGACCGAGTGCCCAAACTGTCACCCAAAACCCACTTATTTATCCCAAAGTGCCAACAACGCAATTTAACCTGAATACTGAAAAATACCGGCCAAGTTAAGTTGTGGGGGCGTGGCTTAACACAGGCCCCAGTAAAATGAATGCCCCCATTGTTGCCCCCTTTAGTATTAATAATGTCCCAGTAGTGGTCCCCAGTATTAATAATGTCCCAGTAGTGGTCCCCAGTATTAATAAGGCCCCCATTAGTGGCCCCCAGTATTAATATTGTCCCATCAGTTGTCCCCAGTATTAATAAGGCCACATTAGTGGCCCCCAGTATTACTATAACCCCAGTAGTGGCCCCTAGTATTAATAATGCCACTGTTATAAAACTCACCTCCTCCATTTGATCGCGCTGCGGTGAACACTCGCTGCTCACTGGATGCACAGGACAAGACCTGCGCTCCAGTGTGATGACATTTCACAGGTCCTGCGCATTCAGTAAGTAGAGAGTGTTCCCCGCAGTGTGATCAAATGGATGAGGATAAAAGAAGAGTGTTACTCACCTCACTGATTCCCGCTACTCCCATTCTGACACTTCCCCGCTGGTTTACTTCCTGTTCCATCTTGACACACAGGAAACCAGCAGTCAACCAATCACTGTATGAGGTGGGTGGGTCTCCTTTGCGGCCAGTGATTGGCCGAGCAGTCATTTCTTGTGTGCCAAGAGGGCTCAGTAACTAGAGACCAGCAGGGAACTGGGAATCCGTCATAATGGGAGGCGTGGGAATCGGTGACAAAAGGATTGCTGCTTTTTTATCCCGTCCTGACCTTTAAAAAAAAAGTTACCGCTTACAGATTTGTACAGCTTCTATTGATATCAATAGGTCTGTCATTATAGGGCTGTGCTAAGGGTAGCAGGAGGTTTGGGACACTGTGTCAGACTCAGTATTTTGGATCAATGTAGATTTAAAGGGGTTTTCTCACAGTAAACATTTACCACCTACCTGCCGAGCCTCCAATTCCACCACTCTGGAGTCTGAAGGGGCCGAAAGATCCATAGGAGGAGTCCAATTAGGCCGAGGTTCCGGTTACAGGTTTTGTACTGGAGCCCAGGAGCTTCAGGCTAGATGCAATGAACATGCAATACAGATAGGTTAGACGTGTTTCTGCCTCCTATTGGGTTAATTTATCAAACTGGTGTAAAGTAGAACTGGCTTAGTTGCCCATAGCAACCAATCAGAGTCTGTCTTTCATTTTCCAAAGGAGCTGTGAAAAATGAAAGGTGGAATATGATTGGTTGCTATGGGCGACTGAGCCAGTTCTACGCCAGTTTGATAAATGACCCCACATATGTAGTATTTTCTATGATGGCGATTTGCTATTAGCCCGATTTGTAATTCCAGCCAGTATTCCTCTACGAGGTGAACAGTATGGAGGGAATTGCTTTGTTTTGAGTGGCGGTCATGTGCCGCGATCATGTGATTTGAGTAACGCATCCACCTCCTTATGGGCTGGAGCATGCGCAGTCAATTTTCACTGCTGGGTCGCCATCTTGGTTGTGGTATCGGATGTCCTCTATGCGAAATGTTAGTCTCGCGGGAAGAGAAGCACTCGACGCCTGCGCAGTATGTCTTACCTAACGCCGATCAGGTCCTGCCGTCTCGAGCGACATGTGAGACTCTGATAACGAGTTATTTGATTTCAATCGCACAATCATGTACACTTGTGATGAGATGTTTGTCGATTGAGGATATTTTATGATATGGATTATTAGCACATTGCACTTTACATAGTATTGTTTTGGTACTTTTGATGAAGAATTACCGTATGTACACGTTTATGAAATCACTTCGGAATCATGTATTTTAACACTGTTTTTAATTGTATTGAGATCTAATCATGTAATCGCTATGTCTGATTGGGTATGCTATATAAGCACATTGTAACATGGCTTGACAAAGGCTCCATGGAGAGAGCTGAAACGTTGCTATCACAGGGGTTAATAAATCACCCACTTTTTTTTACGGATTTAAGTCTGCTGCCTTTGTTCTTTTTGGTGTATTCAGCAAAAGTATTTTGAAGGTATTGCACCGCTAATTTGTTTGTGTGCTGCTCTTTAACTTTTTTCGTTTATAGTATTTTCTATGGCTATTAGTGTAGGATGTGCGTCTGTAGGTCAGAAAACCGCTCTTCCCGTCAGTCCCCGCTCTCGTGTCTGTGGAGGGTCACGTACTCAGCTCTTCCTCTTTGTCTGTATGGCGTGTGTGGTTCATGAGGTTTTGTATGTCAGGGACACGTGACCATGGGCTGAGCGTCGTCTCCATCCTGTTACATGTAGAGCGCGGTTGTCATCATTACATGTTATTGCATAATACTGAGCGGCTGCAGCGAGCGCGCTGTCTGTGGACTGTGCAATGCCTCAGGGAACCGATTAGATAGCAATGCCGAGCTATTTCCAGAACTTATTATTTTAGCTTTAGGAGCAAATCAAAACCACAGCAGGGCGGCTGGAGGAATGTGTAATGGGCTCGGTTCTGATGCTGTATCTATGTAGTAAGCTTGGTTCTGGTACCATATCTATGTAGTAAGTTTGGTTCTGGTACCATATCTATGTAGTTAGCTTGGTTCTGGTACTATATCTATGTAGTAAGCTTGGTTCTGGTACCATATCTATGTAGTAAGCTTGGTTCTGGTACCATATATGTAGTAAGCTTGGTTCTGGTACCATATCTATGTAGTAAGCTTGGTTCTGGTACCATATCTATGTAGTAAGCTTGGTTCTGGTACCATATCTATGTAGTAAGCTTGGTTCTGGTACCATATCTATGTAGTAAGCTTGGTTCTGGTACCATATCTATGTAGTAAGCTTGGTTCTGGTACCATATCTATGTAGTAAGCTTGGTTCTGGTACCATATCTATGTAGTAAGCTTGGTTCTGGTACCATATCTATGTAGTAAGCTTGGTTCTGGTACCATATCTATGTAGTAAGCTTGGTTCTGGTACCATATCTATGTAGTAAGCTTGGTTCTGGTACCATATCTATGTAGTAACCTTGGTTCTGGTACCATATCTATGTAGTAACCTTGGTTCTGGTACCATATCTATGTTGTAAGCGTGGTTCTCTTAGACCTCTTTCACACGGGAGAGATTTCCGCGCGGGTGCAATGCGTGAGGTGAACGCATTGCACCCACACTGAATCCGGACCCATTCATTTCTATGGGGCTGTGCAGATGAGCGGTGATTTTCACGCATCACTTGTGCGTTGCGTGAAAATCGCAGCATGCTCCTCTTTGTGCGTTTTCCACGCAACGCAGGCCCCATAGAAGTGAATGGGGCTGAGTGAAAATCGCAAGCATCCGCAAGCAAGTGCGGATGCGGTGCGATTTTCACGCATGGTTGCTAGGAGACGATCGGGATGGAGACCCGATCATTATTATTTTCCCTTATAACATGGTTATAAGGGAAAATAATAGCATTCTTAATACAGAATGCTTAGTACAATAGGGCTGGAGGGGTTAAAAAATAAATAGAGGGGGCGCATGCGCGAAGCTTTCGGAGCAGACATGTCTCTGTGAGCTCCGCTCCGACCGCTGGTAATTACCCTATATTAGCGCCGTTCATTCGGCTCCACAAGCCCTGAGAAAACATGCAGGGGTCGCAGAAGAACTCCCGAAACAAGAGAGGATCGAAAAACCCGGGTACGCCACTCGCAGCACATACTATACCGGAGATCTTCCGGGCCACGAGACACTCCATCATGGCCGACAACGCGGCGCCTCCTGCGAGCCCGGCCTCCTCAACTGAGAATGAGCCTATCGTGGATACAGGCTCCTCACAACCAGGCCAGGCAGAACTTTATGCCAACATTGCAGCTCTCTTTAAAACTGAGCTGACCCAGGCGGTAGCAGAGTTCTCCCGCCAGATTAATGAACTGGGAAACAGAGTTTCTGACCTGGAGTCCAGAACGGATGAACTTGCAGATGCCGTCGGCGCTGACAGAGAGGACATCGACGCACATTCACTCCAGCTTCAGGCCCTCGAGTCAAAGATTGAAGACCTGGAGAACAGATCAAGAAGAGGGAACCTACGTATAAGAGGGTTACCTGAATCCTTCCAGGACTTAACGAGCACAGTAAGTGCATTATTTACAGCTTTGCTACCCCAGACCCAACCGAGTCAGCTACGAATGGACAGGATCCATAGAGCACTGGGGAAGCCGCGTATCCCTGATACTCCCAGGGACGTGGTTTTAAAGTTACATTACCCGGAGACAAGAGACATGATCTTGAATGCGGCGCGAAATATGGCGGCCCTACCTGATCTCCCGCCAGAAGTGCACATCTATGCCGACCTAGCGCCCACAACACTCCGTAAGCGCAGGGAGATGAAACCTGTCACGCAAGCACTTCAACAAGCCCTGGTGCGCTATAGATGGGGGTTCCCCTTCGCCCTATCCTTCCAGCTCAATTCACGCTCTTACACTATTCATACTCCTGAAGAGGGGATCGAGAAGCTACGACAAGCCGGACTAAAGGTGGATCGTCTGGATAAATCAGTGGCACCCCCAAGGCCGCAACGCCCGGCCAGAGTTTGGACCCAGGTACCGACCAACGCTAACTCACCGAACCACTGAAAGTGAGACTCTGTTGTTAATGTTTTCCATGTTTTCAAGGAGGGACTGCTTATTATAAAACCTGCTTGCCCTGGACTTGAGATCCATTATAAACGGATACCTGCAGGGTTATGTCTCAGGACACTCGCCAGGGTTACGGCGTAACGGACACTCTTGCTGTCCTCCTTCATTAGGCCATATTTTGTGGAGTCAGGGATTAATATCGCTCCCCTGATCTCTGCAGTAGGCCCACTTGTTATTGCAGGCCTCATTAGGCCCTGCCATTTTTGCTGTACTACGGCATTGTTTATGTTGTTTTTGTTGTTTTTGAATGTGTTTTTCAGTTTTCTTGTCTATATGGAGATCCTAACAGCCACGACTAGATGCTCTTTAGGAATGAGGCAATTAACCACGCTAAATTACACTATTTATTGCTGGGATAATGTTTAAATTAATATCACATAATGTGAGGGGCTTGAACTCCCCAGGTAAACGCAAAACTGCTTTTACAGCCTACCATAAACACAACCCAGATATTATTTGTATACAAGAGTCACACTTCACCACGTCTTCTCACCCTAAATACTTTCACCCTCGATACTCTAGATTTTTTTCTTCAAGCTTCCGTACTAAAAGTAGGGGAGTAATTACTCTGATAAGGAATTCCTTTCCGATCCAGGTTAACGATCAGATTATAGATCAGGAAGGTCGTTATGTTATCCTATTGGGAGAATACAAAGGAAAAGTTATGTGTATTGTGAATACATATGCTCCAACCGAAGACCCAATTACTTTCTTCACCCATATGTTTCACCTAATAGAGCCTTTACGGTATGATGAAATCATATGGGCAGGAGACTTTAATTTTGTGATGAATCCACCGATTGATAGATCCTCTCAACTTAGCACCCCGCGCTCTACTGTATTAGGGAACCAAATTAAGATGGTTATGAAATCCCTCTCTCTGGCAGACTCTTGGAGGGAATATAATGGCGGCCAGAGGGGTTATACGTATTACTCCCCAGCCCATCATCTCTATACACGTATCGATCTAATTTTAATTTCATCATCCCTTTTGCCACACCTAACGTACTGCAGACACCAGGTAATATCATGGTCAGACCATGACATGGTTGTAGCAGATCTTAACCCGTCCGCCCCAACTAGTAGGTTATATACATGGAGGCTTAATGAGTCATTACTGACCAGACCAGTCATACGAGATAGGATCCAAGACGAGTTAAAGCAGTTCTTTCTAGATAACTCTGATCAGAATGTAGACCCTACAACTGTTTGGCTAGCTCACAAGGCTTATATGAGGGGCCAAATTATAAAAGAAGCATCACGCTTAAAAAAAGAAAAACAAATAACATTACTAAACCTTGAATCCAAACTCAGCAAATTAGTAAATGCACACCAAACAACTCCTTCGCTATATCTTTTAAGGGAGATTAAGAACACCAAAACCCAAATTAATATGATCCTTACGGACCAAACAGAAAAAGCCCTGAGGTGGACTGAATCCTACTACTACAGATTTGCTAATAAGCCCGATAAAATGTTAGCACGTCAGCTTAAAGCTAAACAAACTATTAACCAGGTATTTCAGATTAGATCTAAAACAGGTCAAACCTCATCCAATCCCGAAACTATCTACCAGACCTTTCATACTTTTTACCAGAAATTATATGCTAAACCGAACGACTTGCAAGGTCAGAACCCTAACAACTTCCTAGCATCTATTAGTATGCCACAGATCTCCCCTGAGGCGGTACACGATTTGGGAAAAGCAGTGATAAACGAAGAAGTAGAATTTTCTATTAAGTCCCTGAAGTTAGGTAAAGCGCCTGGCCCAGATGGGTTGTCTGCTCTATACTATAAAAAATTTGCCTCCCTCCTAACCCCGCATATTACAAAATTTTGTAATCACATATTACAAGATAACACCCCGCAACCTGACTTTTTGACGGCCAATATAACAGTTATTCCAAAACCCAAAAAGGATCATCTCTCTCCCTCCAACTTTAGACCAATTTCCTTATTGAATTTAGACACAAAAATTCTTACATCTATACTCGCACGTCGACTTAATATTCTGCTCCCTAATTTGGTGGGTAAGGATCAAGTAGGGTTCATCCCAGGTAGAGAAGCCCCTGACAACATCCGTAAAACCCTTAATCTAATACAAGAAGCAAACAAAAGAAAAACACCATTAGCTGTTCTGGCCTTAGACATAGAGAAAGCTTTCGACTCAGTCACTTGGGATTATCTTTACTCAGTCCTCCAATCCATGGGTATTAAGGGTCCATTTGTGCAGGCCATTAAAGCTCTTTATTCAACTCCAGTAGCTTACCTTAAACTCCCGTCCCTGAACCCCTCCCCTATCCAAATACTTAGAGGCACACGACAGGGATGTCCCTTATCCCCGGCACTTTTTGCACTGGCAATGGAACCATTGGCCATCTCTATTAGAAATGATCAGAACATAAAGGGGGTTAAAATTGGCGAGAAAGATTACAAACTAAGTTTGTTTGCAGATGACCTCCTCCTTACCATTACCAATCCTCTAGTCTCCCTACCAAACCTCCTACGTCTCTTGAAAAATTTCTCAGAGGCCTCAGGACTACGAATTAATCACCAAAAATCCGAACTTATGTTATGTAATAATCCTCCCTCCTTGAAGTCTCTCCTCCTAAAAAACTTCCAATTTCATTATTTGCCCAACCACATTCCATATTTAGGCACATTATTACCAAACTTTCCGAATAAGATGTATAAATTAAACTATATCCCTTTATACAGAAGTATAAGAGATGACCTTAAAACTTGGCATAAGTTACCAATATCCTGGATAGGACGAATACATGTTATTAAGATGGTGGTATTACCCAAACTCCTGTATCTATTCAGGACTATACCAACCCCAGTCCCAAGTGGAGATCTCCAAGACCTACAAAGGGATGTAATGAAGTTCGTTTGGGGCAATAAACGAGCGCGTATTGCTAAGACTACCATGTGCCGACATAAAACACAGGGTGGATTATCTCTCCCCGATTTCATTAAATATTACAAAGCAGCTAGATTATCCCAACTTTTTTTGACTCACACCAAATATGAAACTCACCCATTATGGGTTTCGCTGGAGCAGTCCCTTATATCCCCTTGGACATGGAAAGCTTTAATCTGGACTTCATTACCCATTCCAAAAAGAATCTGTACTGACTCGCCACTATCATACCAGGCCATACTTTTATGGAGGTCAGTTAGGTTTAAGCTTTCATTACAGTCAAAACCCTCTCCACTCATTCAATTAATAGGCAATCCTGCCTTTGCACCGGGATTGATATACTCCAATTTTAAGTGGTGGATTGACAACAATTATATAAATCTGCACAGATTCCTGGTCAGGGGGAAGTTGATTACCCTGGGCGATTTTAGAGATAAAGTAAATCTCCCAAGCGATGAATCGTTCAGGGCTAATCAAATTTTCTCATTCCTTCAATCCCTGAAGATTGATAATCAGACATTAGACTTTACTTCTTTTGAGCGATTTATCAACTTCTCTCTGTGTAGATGGGGTATGTTGTCTAGATTTTATAGTATGCTGGATCTCACGCCCGAAGGGGTCCGTCTTCCGTACATGGCGGAGTGGGAAAAAGATATCCAAGAAGAATGTCCACTATCTGAGTGGTTCCTTCGTTCTCAGACACTGACCAAGACTTCTTGGCAGACCACACTGGCTGAGACCTCAGTGAAGGTCCTTCATAGAACCCACTTAGTCCCATTTCGGTTACACCGTATATATCCAGAGGTATCTCCATTATGCTTTAGGGGATGCAATGATGTGGGTACGGTTTATCATATATGGTGGACTTGTCCTCATGTACAACTATTCTGGTCCAAAATTGGCAAATTACTTACTACAATTTTAGGATGTTCCTATCAAATTACACCAACTTTATGCCTCTTGGGAGATAAACCTCCTGAACTAACTTTTGCCAAATTTAAATTGTCACAGTACATACTAATGGCAGCCAGAATTCACATAGCATTTAAGTGGAAAACAAGCGTCCTAAGCTTCCAGGCAGTTATAGATAGAATTAATAGGATACTTCTTTATGAAAAACTTTCAGCAATTCGAACTGACACCTTCGAAGCGTTCGAAAAACTATGGGAACCCTGGGTCTCTTCAACCTACTCCGCCAGGATACAACATAATCTATCTCTGTAATGTACATTACTCAAAGTGTTGTAGCATTAGACTAAAAACGAGCAGGCTGTGTTTATTCATGATGCTATCTAAATTCACCTATGACTCTCTACCTAAAGTACTCTAGATGACCTCCATTTGACAATTAATTATTGTTTTATACATATTGTTTTTAATTATTATTTCTTTGTATGTCTATACTTACTATATTAACAGAATGTTTGTATATCAACAATTATTCTTTAATACACCAAGATACATTGTTGTTGTTGAAAATAACTTTTAATAAAGCATTTGAAACATAAAAAATAAATAGAAATAATTTAACTCACCTTAATCCACTTGTTCGCTCATCTCTTCTGTCTTCATCTTTGCTGTGCACAGGAAAAGGACCTGTGGTGATGTCACTACGCGTATCACATGGTCTGTCACATGATCCATCACCATGGTAAAAGATCATGTGATGGACCATGTGATGAGCTCAGTGACATAATCAAAGGTCCAATTCCTCAAAGAAGAAGACAGAAGAGAAGCCGGGCTGCTCGAACAGCCCTATTGTACTATGCATTCTTTATTAAGAATGCTATTATTTTCCCTTATAACCATGTTATAAGGGAAAATAATTCAATCTACACCACACCTAACCCAAACCCGAACTTCTGTGAAGAAGTTCGGGTTTGGGTACCAAACATGCCGATTTTTCTCACGCGCGTGCAAAACGCATTACAATGTTTTGCACTTGCACGGAAAAATCGCACATTTTTCCGCGACGCACCCGCATCTTATCCGGGCCAAAAACATGACGCCCGTGTGAAAGAGGCCTTACTGTATCTACTGAATAAGCTTGGGTCTGGTATCATATCTATGTAGTAAGCTCAGTTCTTTTACTGTATCTATAGAACAAGCTTGGTTCTGGTACCATATCTACAGTTGCAAGAAAAATTATGTGAACCCTTTGGAATGATATGGATTTCTGCACAAATTGGTCATAAAATGTGATCTGATCTTCATCTAAGTCACAACAATAGACAATCACAGTCTGCTTAAACTAATAACACACAAAGAATTATATGTTACCATGTTTTTATAGAACACATCATGTAAACATTCCCAGTGCAGGTGGAAAAAGTATGTGAACCCCTAGACTAATGACATCTCCAAGAGCTAATTGGAGTGAGGTGTCAGCCAACTGGAGTCCAATCAATGAGATGAGATTGGAGGTGTTGGTTACAGCTGCCCTGCCCTATAAAAAACACACACCAGTTCTGGGTTTGCTTTTCACAAGAAGCATTGCCTGATGTGAATGATGCCTCGCACTAAAGAGCTCTCAGAAGACCTACGATTAAGAATTGTTGACTTGCATAAAGCTGGAAAGGGTTATAAAAGTATCTCCAAAAGCCTTGCTGTTCATCAGTCCACGGTAAGACAAATTGTCTATAAATGGAGAAAGTTCAGCACTGCTGCTACTCTCCCTAGGAGTGGCCGTCCTGTAAAGATGACTGCAAGAGCACAGTGCAGACTGCTCAATGAGGTGAAGAAGAATCCTAGAGTGTCAGCTAAAGGGACACTGACAGGCCAAATCAGCATATTTAGTTATATATATGACATTACAGGTCTTATACAGTCTTTTAAAAGCATCTAAGTATCCCCCCTGTCCACCTTATAAATACCGAAATATAAAGTTTTATAACCTGCCTGTGTCGCCACCAATCTGCCCAAGGGGCGGCGTTTAGATCTCAAAATGCGCCCAGCCAGCCGCTCCCAAGTTCCCAACTGCCGTTCTGAAGCCCCGCCCAGCTCATCAATATTCACTTCGCTGGGCGGCGTCTACAACTCTCCCCAGTCACGATCCTGCGCATGGCCAATTAAATCCTCCTGGCATCGTTCATGTCTAATCTTCTGCGCCTGCACCCCGCCGTGGTTACATCGCGCCTGCGTACACACCCAGCCTGCGTCTTCGAGGCAGCTGCAGCCTCTGCCGCATGCGCCATGCGCCATGCACTGTTCAGAGCAGCGCTTCAGAGCGCTGCTCACTCACATCTCAAAAGGGGTTAATGATAGTGCGTCCGACCTCCAAATCTTCACTCCGCCCTCATTGTCTGTGTGTACACAGTGCAGACAAAGAGAGGCGGAGGAAGAGTTTGAGTTGTAGCCACCGCCCAGCGAAGTGAATATTGATGAGCTGGGCGGGGCTTCAGAACGGCTGTTGGGAACTTGGGAGCGGCTGGCTGGGCGCATTTTAAGATGGAACGCCGCCCCTTGGGCAGATTGGTGGCGACACAGGCAGGTTATAAAACTTTATATTTCGGTATTTATAAGGTGGACAGGGGGGATACTTAGATGCTTTTAATAGACTGTATAAGACCTGTAATGTCATATATATAACTATATATGCTGATTTGGCCTGTCAGTGTCCCTTTAAACAGAAGAAAATACGCCTTCTGGAGTGGCCCAGTCAGAGTCCTGACCTCAACCCGATTGAGATGCTGTGGCATGATCTCAAGAAAGCGATTCACACCAGACATCCCAAGAATATTGCTGAACTGAAACAGTTCTGTAAAGAGGAATAGTCAAGAATTACTCCTGACCGTTGTGCACGTCTGATCTGCAACTACAGGAAACGTTTGGTTGAAGTTATTGCTGCCAAAGGAGGTTCAACCAGTTATTAAATCCAAGGGTTCACATACTTTTTCCACCTGCACTGTGAATGTTTACATGGTGTGTTCAATAAAAACATGGTAACATTTAATTCTTTGTGTGTTATTAGTTTAAGCAGACTGTGATTGTCTATTGTTGTGACTTAGATGAAGATCAGATCACATTTTATGACCAATTTGTGCAGAAATCCATATCATTCCAAAGGGTTCACATACTTATTCTTGCAACTGTATGTAGTAAGTTTGGTTCTAGTGCTGCATCCATTTACTGAGCTTGCTTCCATACTGTTCTATGTAGTAAGCTTGGTTCTGTTACGCCTGAAATCTATGCTAGCTCCTTGCTGGCTCATTAAGTGTTCCTGCATGGCAAGACCACTTACTGTTATCTCACATATATATTCTTATTATTATAGCCAAATTTACCACCCTAACGCCTCCCACAGTTTTTACAATACATAGACAGTAATATACCGAAACGTGCGGATTGTTCCCGATTGCTGTGCTATTACTTTGTGGAACGTTTCACCGAATGGTTCACGAAATATCAGCGTTTTTGTGGCGAAATTGGTCCCATAGGAATGAATGGCGGAATGTTCAAAACTAGAGTGGGAGCTAAAAAAATCAGGACATGATTTCTAAACTGCCACCACTCCCTCATTTTCAAGCCCACCTACACAAATCGGCTGCTAATATTTTTATAAATGTATGTTTTAATGTAACTGTGAAGCACTTTGGGCAACAACATTGCAATTAAATGTGCCATATAAATAAATGAAAGTTGAAATGCATTTCTCAGGCCTCTTTCACACTTGCGTTGTCCGAATCCGTCGTGTACTCCATTTGCCGGAGGTGCCCGCCAGATCCGTAACACCGCAAGTGAACTAAAAGCATTTGAAGACAGAGCCGTCTTCAAAATGCGTTCAGTGTTACTATGGCAGCCAGGACGCTATTAAAGTCCTGGTTGCCATAGTAGTAGTGGGGAGCGGGGGAGCAGTATACTTACCGTCCGTGCGGCTCCCGGGGCGCTCCAGAATGACGTCAGGGCGCCCCATGTGCATGGATGACGTGATCCATGCGATCACGTCATCCATGCGCGTGGGGCGCCCTGACGTCACTCTTGAGCGCCCCGGGAGCCGCACGGACGGTAAGTACACTGCTCCCCCGCTCCCCACTACACTTTACCATGGCAAACAGGACTTTAGTGTCCTGGGAGCCATGGTAACCATTCAGAAAAAGCTAAACGTCGGATCCGGTAATGCGCCGAAACGACGTTTAGCTTAAGGCCGGATCCGGATTAATGCCTTTCAATGAGCATTAATTCTGGATCCGGCCTTGCGGCAAGTGTTCAGGATTTTTGACCGGAGCAAAAAGCGCAGCATGCTGCGGTATCTTCTCCGGCCAAAAAACTTTCCGTTCCGGAACTGAAGACATCCTGATGCATCCTGAACAGATTTCTCTCCATTCAGAATGCATTAGGATAATCCTGATCAGGATTCTTCCGGCATAGAGCCCCGACGACAGAACTCTATGCCGGAACAGAACAACGCAAGTGTGAAAGAGCCCTTACTCTATCAGGCTTGCCATGTGCACTTTTTAAATTTGATCAATCAATTGGTTAGTGTAATGTTTACTATCTTTACTCACTCCAAACACTCCATAAAGTTACTCTGCCCAGTCCAACCTTTCCACAGTTACTGAAGCCACTCCAACCACACAACAGTTACTGAAGCCACTCCACCCAGTTACTCCGCCCACTCTAGTTGTAGACTACTGGTGGAGGCAACAACACTTCACACAATTTCCCCAGATATTGTAGCTTTTCTAGTTTTTAATACTGTACTCTGCAGTCCAAATAATACTGCCATCCAGTAACTGTCAAGCATATTGGTACGACTCTATCTGCCTGATTCCTCCTGCCATCGTTGAGTGGGGAGCTCACATACACCACTTACCAACCAAAAACCATGGCTCCCCACGTATCACCTGCTGACTCTCCCCTTAATGATCAGCAGAGCACTCTTGACTCCCTCTGCTCAATCATAGACAGAACTGTGCCATCATACAGTTATAGCTCCTCTGACATCTCATACCTACACTCATCTCTATCCCTTCACTACCCTAGACCACCGTGAATCTTTACAGTAACCCCTTCATGGCCCTAGACCACCAGGGATACTGGAATGAACTCCCGCACTGCCTTAGACCACCAGGTAAAAAACCTACAACACCTCTCTGTCTATTGCTGACAGTACCGTACCCCACCTAAACTACGCACAATGCCATAAACACAAAAAAAGCAGTGGGCCCAAAATATCAAAAATATATTCACTTTATTAAGTTACATCTATTAAACAATGGAGAAAAAAGGCAAGTTGGAATAAAGATACATAGAGAAGCAAGGGGCCAAACCTCCCTGGACAACCATGTCTCTCCACAAGATAATAATAACCAGGTAATACACTGTGCCTCACATAACGGTGGTCAGACACAGTGGTCCAGGTCGGATGTCGAGCCCTGCCAAACAAACAAAATATCGTCGATATATCTGGACCACGAGATCACAGAGCTATAGCCAGGCAGATTATGGACAATTTCCCTCTCCCACAGCCCCAGGAACAGATTGGCGTATGAGGGCGCACAAGTCGCCCTCATCGCCGTCTCACGGAGCTGTAGGAAGAGGCGGTCCTTAAACACAAAAAAATTATGTGTTAATACAAAGGTCAACAAATCAATGATGAACTGGATCAAATCCTTATGCAAATCTGTCATCTGCAAAAAATATCTGGGTGCTCGGATCCCGTGGTCATGACATATCGACGTATACAGGGACTCGACATCACAAGTTACAAGGATCATGTTGTCCTCCAACCAGACCCCATTGAATTTACGCAGGACATCTGAGGTGTCTTTGACATAAGACAGTAGGGTCTCCACACATCCCCTCAGATAAAAGTCAACATATCTACTAGCCTGCTCGCAGAGTCCTCCAATCCCGGACTCTATTGGGGGTCAGGGAAGGTTATTCCTATCCTTGTGGACCTTTGGCAATAAGTAAAAAGTTGGCACTACCGGATGGTCCACAACCAAAGTTGGCTATAGCCAAATATAGTGAACCCAGAAGTACATATTTGCACCCCTGCCCACCCACCCCAGTGCTAATGGTGTATTTGGATGGACATTACATTACATTACTACTAAACATCCAGGAGATTACATCACCACATACCTAATCCTTCCAGTGATGTCTCCTCGAATGTAGATGTTGTCTTCTCTCATCTTCTCTGTTGGAAGCAGACCATAATGACGACTTCTCTCAGCCACGTCTCGTCTCTGCAGAGTTTACCGCACAAACATCTTATGTTCCTCACTTTTTTTTAACATCCTTTCCCTCTTAGTGCCCCAACAGTGTCATCCTGCTGCTACCATACTACTGCACCCACTGTGCTCCCTCATGCCCCCAAATACCATACAGCAGAAATAATAGTACCATACAGATAGTTCATCATAGTAATATAAGTCCCATCAATTAAAATCCTTTTCCAGAGTACCCTCATTACTAATAGAGCCCGTTAGTAGTAGTGTCCTCCAATAATAATACCCCCCCACTGTGCCACCAGTATTAATAAGGCCCCTTTATAATCCTCCAGTAATTATTAAAAGCCCCTCTATAGTGCCCCCAGTAAAAATAAGGCCCCTTTATAGTGCCCCAAGTAGTTATCATAGGCCCCTGTGTAGTTCCCCAAATAGATACTATAGGGCCTTCTATAGTGCCCCAGTAGTTGATATAGACCTCTTTATAGTGCCCCAAGTAGTTATCATAGGCCCCTCTATAGTGCCCCCAGTAGTTAATATAAGCCCCTCTATAGTGTCCCCAGTAGTTATCATAAGCCCCTCTATAGTGTTGGGTATATAAAGCAATTGCTTTATATAAAGATTTAAAAAAAAATTGCGGATCAAAAGAAAAATTATGCAAACGATATTGATCCGGGAGATGGACATAATCATCTCACGAGTTCGATCAAGAACCTGATTATTTTGTGCAATCAGTAAAACAGGGTACAAGCGTCTATGCAAAAATATAAATGGTTTATTATACAATAGTTTAATATACAATCAGAAATGAATCAACATAAATTTCAATAATATACAATGATATGCAGTACCCAGAATTCACCACTATATGATGCCAACAAAACAATACTCAACCAACACAAGAAAATTATGCAATACAGCTTTAAATTTGTGAGAGATATACAATCAATGGATTATGCGGAAAACTCAATCAAGAAGATGACAGATACGAGCCCTTGCTCCACCAAAATTGATGACCAAACTCAGATAATTGTAGTATTGCAACAAAACTTATAAATTATTGGCTTGATGTCAAACTAGGGAATACTAAGATTCCCAACAGAGAGTTTCTCCAGTATTATCCCCTTTATTCAGTTATATGCATCGTAACTGAAATAAGAGAGAACACTGATGTAGCAACTAACGTTACACGTCCGCAAATGAGCGGGTATCTGACTAAGTATCAAGCCAATTAAGTTAGATCAATACTACATAAAACAAAAATATACATTACCCAAGGGTCAAGTGATGTGCAGAGTCTTGGGACAGCCAGCTCTCAAGAGTTTTTCCCGATAATCCAAATGATTCTCCAGAGATCTACAATCCAAATGTTTTTTTTTTTTTTTTCTCCTTTCCTCTTTTTCTTTCTTTTTTTTTTCTGGTAACTGGTTTCTTAACCCAAAACTTATCAATCATTGTTGGGTGGGCGTGGGCATTGATAAGGAGCATGACGTCATAACACTACCCAGAACGCACTTTTGCTACTGATGTAGTATTAACTGCTCATATCTAGGTGGCACTGTTGTGTAAGCAATAGGCATCATACCATTAAGGGTTAACTCATACATGCCTGATATTTTCACTACTACACCTCTGACGTCTAGAGGCCTTGTCTCAGGGCCGAGGGACAAACTTGGATACATGAATGTATACTTTGAGGAACATCTAGACAATTCTCACACTGTGAAATTCATGTTCAGATATGAAAAACAATGAAGACTCAGAATCTGCAGGTGCAGTGTATCTTCTAACTTTCTAAATGTATAATATATTGTTACTATAACACTAGCTTTTGAACAGCACAGTAATCTTCTCATGGATTTACTTTGGCCTACATGAAAATCCATACAAAACAGTGAATATAAATCAACATTGCTCTTAAAGGCAATGAATACCCATTATAACTAAAATAAGTAGATATAACTGTTTACACTTATGAAAAAGCACAACAATAGTGTCCCCAGCAGTTAATATAGGCCTGTCTATAGTGTCCCCAGTAGTTCATATAAGCCTCTCTATAGTGTCCCCAGTAGTTAATATAAGCCCCTCTATAGTGTCCCCAGTAGTTAATATAAGCCCCTCTATAGTGTCCCCAGTAGTTAATATAAGCCCCTCTATAGTGCCCCCAGTAGTTAATATAAGCCCCTCTATAGTGTCCCCAGTAGTTATCATAAGCCCCTCTATAGTGTCCCCAGCAGTTAATATAGGCCCCTCTATAGTGCCCCCAGTAGTTCATATAAGCCCCTCTATAGTGCCCCCAGTAGTTCATATAAGCCCCTCTATAGTGTCCCCAGTAGTTCATATAAGCCCCTCTATAGTGTCCCCAGTAGTTAATATAGGCCCCTCTATAGTGCCCCCAGTAGTTAATATAGGCCTGTCTATAGTGCCCCCAGTAGTTCATATAAGCCCCTCTATAGTGCCCCCAGTAGTTCATATAAGCCCCTCTATAGTGCCCCCAGTAGTTCATATAAGCCCCTCTATAGTGTCCCCAGTAGTTAATATAGGCCCCTCTATAGTGCCCCCAGTAGTTAATATAGGCCTGTCTATAGTGCCCCCAGTAGTTCATATAAGCCCCTCTATAGTGCCCCCAGTAGTTCATATAAGCCCCTCTATAGTGCCCCCAGTAGTTCATATAAGCCCCTCTATAGTGTCCCCAGCAGTTAATATAGGCCCCTCTATAGTGCCCCCAGTAGTTAATATAGGCCCCTCTATAGTGCCCCCAGTAGTTCATATAAGCCCCTCTATAGTGCCCCCAGTAGTTAATATAGGCCTCTCTATAGTGTCCCCAGTAGTTCATATAAGCCCCTCTATAGTGCCCCCAGTAGTTAATATAGGCCTGTCTATAGTGCCCCCAGTAGTTAATATAAGCCCCTCTATATGCATCTACTATATGCATTATGTGCAAAACTACTGCTTCACTGGTGCAGATAATTGCATGTTTTCAGTGGATTTCGGTGGCTCTTGATGAGATCACATAGTCACGGTTTCCTTCCCGTTCCCAGTTTGCTGTAGACTTTTCAGCAATCTTAATCAGCCTATTAATAATAGGGAAGGAGTCATCAGGGATTGAAGGGAGAAGGACAGATGACTAATGGAGCAGGTGCACTGAGAAATAATAAGGGGATGACCGTGCCACATGCTCGTCTCTATAAGTCCCCCCTGCTGGGGCGGCCATTGATGCAATGTTCTGCTTCAGACTGGGGGCAGCGGTGCTGACTCACCACTCATGACCCCCCTGACAAGCCGCATTACATCCGTATGACATACAGGCGCTATCCATGGTCCTGTACTGTGCAAATGCCAGGATCTGCACTATGGCTCCGGGAGTCTATATTCATCTTAGTATTTATGCAATGTGAATATGACAGAAATACAATGACACAGGCAGGGCCACGTTCTGGTCTGAGGTATGTGTGGAAACATTGAAAGGGATCTCTGCAATGTTTTCCATACAATACTGCAATAACATCAGTGGCTAAATAATACTGCCATACAATATCCAAATAATACTGCTCAAAAAACAAACAAAAAAAAAACTCCAATACAGTGCTCAACAATACTGCTATACAGTACCCAAATAATAATAATGCCATATAGTAGAAACATAGAAACATAGAATGTGTCGGCAGATAAGAACCATTTATACTAATACTACATAAATAATACTGCTATACCAAGCATATATAATACTACTATATAGTGCCCACATATATTACCATATGTTGGACGAATATTCACATCATGCAATGTCTTCATTTACTGCCATACAGTGTCCAAACATTGCAACCAAGCAGATACTTAGTATTATTCTTCAAGCCTTCAAACAATACTGCCATGCAAAGTGTAAACAATACTGCCATACAGAGCATAAATAATACTATTAGACAGTTACTGCATAAACTGCCATAAATTGCCCCAGATAAAAAAGAACACTTTCCAAAAATATTGCATGACTAATGCCATCATATAATGACTGCACATACTGCCACAGTGCCCAAAAAGTACCGTCAAGCATTGTGTAAATATTAGCATGGAGTTTGTATGTTCTCCCCGTGTTTGCGTGGGTTTCCTCCGGGTTCTCCGGCTTCCTCCCAAACTTCAAAGACTTACTGATAGGGAACTTAGATTGTGAGCCCCACTGACGACAGCCCGATGCTAATGTCTGTAAAGCGTTGTGGAATATAGTAGCGCTATATAAGTGAGTAACATAAATAAATCAATAAATAAATATTAGTATTATGCAATAACCAAATTATAAGACTTATACTCTGCAAATAATACCGCTGTCCAAAGTTCTAATAATACCCCTATACTGTGCCTAAATTATACTGCCATACCAAGCATGAATAACATTATCATATAAGAGCTACATATACTGAAAAGAACCACCATGTATGGCAGAAAGTACCATCATGTGATGAGTACATACAGTATATTGCCATACAGTGCCCAAATATTACAGCAAAGCGTGGTCTAAATAATACACTGGCCAAATATTTAGACCATATAGTCTCCAAATAATATGCCTTTGCAAAGTCCAAATAATGCCGCCAAACAGTGACCACAAATCACCATATACGGTAGTGCTCACGTAATACTTTCACGCACCGTTCAAAGAATAACTTCATACGTTTTTCCTTTACCTGCCAGGGCAAGACTCTAACAGCTGACGCCATATTGGGGGCATATTATGGAGATGAAGTGTCCTTGCGTCCATATCGAACCGCCATGAGGCAGATCGTTAGTGCCAATGCTAATATGGACTTTCTGAATGGTACCCGCAATGATCCTCTGAGGCACTTTGACTCCGAGAGGGTGAGACAAGGGAACAGCCTGGTGCTACGAGCCCGTGAGGATCTGCTGTGGAATATGAGGGCCAAGGAATATGAAGGAGCCCGAGAGATACTGGGCCAGATATTACATTCACTGCAGGTAAGGCTGGAGGGTATACTGAGGCTAGCTGAATTTAAACTTTAAAGGGGTTGTCTATTTTTGGGCGCTTGGGTATAATAGCCAGAATGAAGAGCCACCCCAAAGAGACTCAGTATACTGTACATGTTGGACCTGACTGGTCAGTGCATTGCATGGATAGCCCATGGATTGCAATGGCAATCTTGTAGTGCTGGTATCTTACCTAGATAAGATCACAAGGGATCGGCGCTTCGTGGTCAGGTCATAATCTTTTAAATTTTGTTAATCATTAGAATTTTTTGCAACAGTACCTCTATGGGCCAGTAGGTGTCAGTGTAGAGCATTTTGACCTTCTTATCAAAAATCTGAGCAAATTAGCTCATGTCAACCAATCCAGAGACTGGATGAGCCACTTCTACACTTGCCCTTCCGCAGCTGGGAAAAAAAATATGTAAATTAGTTCAAATCGGCCAAAGACTAATAATTTTGTAGTGTCATAAAAATCAAACTCTCCTAAGGATCTGTATAATGTTGATCCAGCTTTACAGAAGATACATAAGAAACGCACCAACTCCAACATTGGCTGAAAATAATAGTCGGCTAGGTTTCCTCAATGAGAGCCATCACCTCCACATCCCTTACCCCCAGCTGCGTCTTTGGCATCTCATCCAGCCAACCAGTATCCTGCTCTGTACTGATGAGGGACAAGAACCTCATTGTCTACAGAGGGGTCGCTCTTCCTTTTGGGGAGTCCCTGGTGAAGCAAAATGCTGCATGGACTATATACAGTTAAAGTGGATGAGAAAAACAAAGCGCACCCTCCATGAATTCTATGGTTTAATTAGGACATAATAAAAGAACATCTGGTCCTTAGAAGGTCTTAAAATTACATAAATTCAACTTCAGATTAATAGCAGCACATGAAAGATTCTACCGCGTAATAATTAATTCAATAAAAATTAGGCCAAAGTGCAGAAACTGTGTGAAAAATTAAGTATACCCTTACTGCTTAAGAGGGTAAGAAAAAGAAGCAGCTACTAATCAAATGCCCTTGATTAATTAATCATCAGTAAGTGTGAAGACCTCTATAAAAGCAGGCGTTTTGGCAGTTTGCTGGTCTGGAGCATTCAGACATTTGTTAACATAATGCCAAGGGGAAAAGACATCAGCAGTGATCTTAAAGAAGCAATTGTTGCTGCCCATCAGTTTGGGAAGTCCATCATTTTGCAGCGAGAAAGATTATTAACAAGTGAAAAACATTCAAGACAGCTGTCAATCTTTCCAGGAATGGACGTCCCAACAAATTTATCCCAAGGTCAGACCATGCAATGCTCAGATAAATAATAAAAAAAAAAATTTAGGACGCTACAGGATTCGGTTAGCATGTTAAATGTTCAAGATCATGTTAGGACTAAGAAAAAGACTGAACAGGAGAAAGCCTCTTCTTTGTTAAAAGAGTTTGGCAGCCCTGCTAAAGTTACATCTGAACAAACCACAAGACTCCTGGAACAATGTTCTTTGGACAGACGATGTCACGGTCCCTCAGGTGACTGGTGTCAGGAGATCAGGGAGACTGGCTGAGCGTGGAGGAATCTAACAGCCTCCTTGATTTCTCTTGATTCAGTGTTGATAGGGTTAATGACCACTTCCATTTTCTCAGCTGTTGCTCAGTGGTCATCACTTCTACCCTTTATAGTCTGACCCCACCCTTCTGACTATGCGGTAGATAGCTTCATTTGGGTTTGGCTGAGCTGGTGTGAGGTCGTCTCTGGTGTTCCTGTTCATCCATCTCTACAGAAGTTAGGTGTCGCGTTTGTTTGTGTTTGTTATATTCCCTGTTGTTGTATCTGGGCCTGAGACAGAGACTTCCATTCGTCCATCTGGGGAGGAATGGGTTGTCTCTGGTCCTAACCTAATTCCAGGGCCTTATGGGGAAATCAGGGCCTAGGTTTCCTGCATATGAATATTCCTACCTTCAAGGTCTATTCATATTGATAGGTAGTCAGGGCCCGGATTAGGGTTGTTTAGGAGGTGACCCGTTTCTTCCCTAGTTTCTAGGCCCAGTTACTGTTCCCCTTCCCTCCTGTGTTCAGTGTGGAGTTTTCCCCCCACACTGATCGTGACAGACGAGGCCAAAGTGGAGATGTTTGACCATAATGCACAGTGACATTTTTTATGAAAACCAAACGCAACATATAAGCACAAACACCCCGACTGTCAGGCATGGTGGTGGAGAACTGTCGATTTCAACTTGTTTTGCAGCCACAGGACTTGGGTTCTTTGCAGTCATTGAGTCGACCATGATCTCCTCTGTATACCAAAGTATTCTAGAGGTAAATGTGAGGCCATCTATCCAACAGTTAAAGCTTGGCTGAAAGTAGGTCATGCAACAGGACAATGATCCCAAGCAGATTGGCAAGTCTACAACAAAATCGCTGAAAAAGAAAAGAATCAAAGTGATGCCATGACCCAGTCAAAGTCTAGACCTCAACCCAAATGAAATAATGTGGCAGGACCTGTGCATAAACGAATGCCCACAAACCTTAATGAACTGAAGCAATGTTGTTAAGAAGAGTTGGCCAAACTTCTTCCAGAATAATGTGAGGGACAGATGAAGTCAAGGTACTGCTGCTGCTAAAAGTTCTACAAGCTACTGATTCAAGGGGTGAACTTAGTTTTTTACAGATGACTTTTCCATTTTGAATTCATTTTTGTTGAATAAATAATTACACATTGGAATGAGGTTGCATTCCCTCAATTTTAAGACCTTCCACAGACCAAATTATTTTTATTGTGTTTTGATATGTAAAACCATAGAGGTCAAAGAGGGTATACTTTGTTTTTATCATGACTGTAACTGATATCTGCTTGGTCTACACCTCTGTCCTAACCTCTGCTCACTTTTCCCTTCAGGATTTTTATAGCCATACTAACTGGGTAGAACTAGGGAACACAGACGTCCATCCTGATCTTGCCACCCCTGGGAAAGACATTGACTCTATAGCTGAAGGTATGTGGGATTTTTATAAGCTCTGCCACCCTGGCACTGTCTTTTCCTTAATCTCTACTTTATTAAAAATCTTATTGATGCCCCTGAGGTTGTCACCTATTCAAAGTAGCTCACTTCTTATACGCTATTTTTGTCTAGTGCAATCCGGTCTTGTACCAGCGTTGTCATCTTGTTGTGATGTGACCAGCCTTGTCAGATGGTTGTCCTGTGACCAGCCCTCTCAGCCAGTTGTGCTGTCCCCAGTCTTGTCAGCGCCTGTTGTGATGTGACCAGCCTTGTCAGCCTGTTGTGATGTGACCAGCATTATCTGCCTGTTATGTTGTCATCTGTGGATGTGTTTTACTCCACTAAAGGAATACAGGCAAAAGAGATCCTCACTGTGTAAGACAAGTGCCTCAAAGCATGTAGAGCTTGGTCTATAGGTCACAAGCCATGTAGCCGATGGAGGATGTTTATCTTTTCCTTTGTAATGTTATAATCTTTGCCATTTTACTTTGGTCAATAGAGTACAGGCTGACGTAAACAGTGCTTTCATCCATGTAGTATCTAGGGCATCATGGAATCAATCACCCTCTGTCCAAAATGTCCATTGTTCATTAGGGATCAATTGTGAATAACAAACATCTTCTCGTTGACATCAGAAACTTGACCACTGCCATCTGTTCTAATATCCTCTCCACGTCTTCACTGCCATTATCCTGCAGAGGTTTTCCATGACTGTTCCTCTGTCTCTTCTCTCCATCTCTCAGTCTCTGAACAGACCTGTACAGATTGTGCTGATATTTCTTGCCAGAATAACATTGCAGCAGCCATTCAAAAGAGACATCTCCTGACATCCGGATACTATGGAGTGTCACCTGTAAAGCCTCGAGGTACGTAGAGTTAAATCAGAGACTTCATGGATTTTCATATGTTCTGATGAAAAACATGTCATTGTGACATAACCTAAGATGACCATAAACAGTAGATATTTGTCAGTGAGTGCAACTGTACCCCAATGTTTAAATATTAGACTGGGCATATTGGATTTCCCATGTCGGAGATCTCTGGTAGTTGCTTATATTCTCTTATTCCATAGAATAAAATGTTTCCCACCATGAACCTTGATACATTGTCTATGTGTGTCAATCTGACCGTTAAGACCCCTGTTGATGCCTAAAACAGAAAACTTGTAATTTTTTGTTTTTACATTAGGGAAGTGCAGTCATGGGGGTATATTTGATGACAGTAGAGAACGCAGTGCCCGAGGAGGGATCAACAAGGACACAGCCACTGCTGTATTTTCCCCCCACCATTTTCTCCATGATAAAGCTGCTCGATTGGCTCTACAGGCATCTATTAAATTTCTGAGTGAGCTACGAAGAGAGGTGACCGATAGAGATATGTTAAGGTGAGATGCACAGATAGATGATTGCATACAGGGCCAGATTGGCCAGTTGACTCAGCCTTTATTTTATTCATGGGGCCCCAAAAGTTCGGCAGAAAAGCCTGTGTGCAGCCAACCTCTTGTGACTAGGGTTTACTTCTAATTGATTGAATAGATCTTGTTGATGATGTATCTTACACTGATCAAGATGATAAAAATGTTAATGATGCAATTAAAACTGGACGTGCACATGACCTGTATAGATGGAGGGTTGGCCAGGTAACCTAAGTTTGATACTGCATGCGAATCTATGGTTGTACTCTAGTAATTTAAATGTTGTTGGGCTCCATTTACATCCGTGTCGAGTCTATCTGTCAAGTTTTCCAGCATGTTGTTGGCTGCATTCATGCCACCAAAATGATGGAATCCTTAATGGAATCCCAAAGAACCCTATTAAAGGTTTACATTGTCCTAACTTTTTGAATTAAGATAATATAGCACATTGTGCTGTCATTCAGCTCTGCTACATATCTGCATATATCCACTTGTTGCTTCAGACTCCTGGGAGTTTCTGCCTTCCCAGCTTTGAGCTTTGTCCTGGACACTACAGGTAGTATGGGAGAAGAGATCACATCGGCTCGTCTACAGTCACGAAACATTATCCAACGTCAACGCAGGACTTTACTGGAACCAGATTACTACATCTTGGTGCCCTTCCATGACCCAAGTAAGTTCATCAGTTCATCTGGACTCACTTATCCTTACATTCAGGTACCAACTTATCTGTGGTAGGGTCAGATGGTCAATCATGGTAATTTTGCATCTTTAGGCTTTGGCCCTGTGTATAAGACAAGTGACCCTGAAGAATTCTTAAAAGTCCTTGACAGTCTTCATGCTCTTGGTGGTGGAGATGAACCTGAGATGTGTTTATCAGCTCTTCAGGTAAGTGTCCATAACCTTCAGCCCAAATCTCTATCTCTCTCTGACATCTTCTCACTTTTTAAAAAATTTTCATCACCATTTTTCCTATCTCCTCAGCTAGCCCTAATCAATACACCTCCACATTCTGAAATCTTCGTCTTCACCGATGCCTCGTCCAAGGATGAACATCTCCGAAGTAATGTTGAGGCTTTAATCCAAGAAAGGAAGATGAAGGTGAGTGATTGAGGCTTGAAACAGTTGGGTGAGACTTTAATGATAGAAGCTAGTTGGTCACTATTGCTGCCCTGAAGACATAAGTATGAAGTTGTCATGTTCTTCTTGTGCTCCAACAATCCAAAAATATTTTTGGGAGCTAAGTCACCCCCTTGACCGTATCTTGCTTTCACATTGGGTATGGAAATTATACCGTACATATGCTAGAGTAAGGCCTTGTTGATTCTCCCACTTAAAAATCATGGAGGGGTCTGAAATTCACATTGTAGGTGCATTCCCACTGTGAGAGACAGAATAAAAAATAAAAAAAAATCAGGAAATTACATTGTATGATTTTTAAAGAATTTATTTGTCTTGCACTGCTGAACATAAGTATTTCAACACCTGAAAAAATTAGTGTTAATATTTGGTACAGAAGCCTTTCTTTGCAATTGCAGAGGTAAAACATTTCCTGTAGTTCTTGACCAGGTTTGCACACACTGCAACAGGGATTTTGGCCCACTCCTCCACAAAGATCTCCTCTAGGTCGGAATTCGGGGCTGTCGCTGAGCAACAGCTTCAGTTTCAGCTCCCTCCAAAGATGTTCTATTGGATTTAGGTCTGGAGACTGGCTAGGCCACTCCAGAACCTTGATATGCTTCTTGGTTATCCTGGCTGTGTGCTTCGGGTCGTTGTCATGTTGGAAGACCCAGCCAAGACCCATCTTCAATGCTCTGACTGTGGGAAGGAGGTTGTTGCTCAAAATCTCACAATAAATGGCCCCATTCATCCTCTCCTTAATACAGTGCAGTCTTTCTGTCCCCTTCACAGAAAAGCACCCCTAAAGCATGATGTTACCACCCCCATGCTTCACAGTAGGGATGGTGTTCTTGGGATGCAACTCATCGTTCTTTTTCCTCCAAACACGACGAGTGAAGCTTAGACTAAAAAGTTCTACTTTGGTCTCATCTGACCACATGACTTTCTACTATGCCTCCTCTGGATCATCCAGATGGTCATTGGCAAACTTCAGACGGGCCTGGTCATGTGATGACTTGAGCAGGGGAACCTTCCGTGCAATGTTTGATTTGAAACCATGATGGCGTAGTGTTCTACCGACAGTGACCTTTGAAACTGTGGTCCCAGCTCTCTTCATGTCATTGACCAGCTCCTCCCTTGTAGTTCTGGGCTGATTCCTCACCTAGAGGAGATCTGTGGGGAGGAGTCGGCCAAAATCTCTATTGCAATGTGTGCAAACCTGGTCAAGAACTACAGGAAACGTTTGACCTCTGTAATTGCAAACAAATGCTTCTGTACCAAATATTAACACTAATTTTCTCAGGTGTTCAAATACTTATAATCAGCAGTGCAAGACAAATAAATTCTTTAAAAATCATACAATGTGATTTCCTGATTTTTTTTATATTTTATTCTGTCTCTCAGAGTGGGAATGTACCTACAATGTGAATTTCAGACCCCTCCATGATTTCTAAGTGGGAGAACTTCACAGGGTGTTCAAATACTTCTGTTCCTCACTGTATATGCAATACCACAGACAGCCTGTGATGTGGCGCTATTTTTGGAGAAAGCTTTTGTTATATTTTTGTTATCTTGGACCACCACATTAATAGAAAGGTTATTAATAATAATATAGTGTCTATCATATTTAGGTGTCTTTCCTAATAACAGAGGACCCTTCCAGAACAAGAGCAAGAAGCCGTCGGGAGTTATTACGTCCAAACAGATTTGACCTTTATGCAGAATTGGCCTCAGTTTCTGGAGGTCAGATCATCTTTACTAACAACCAAGACATCTCGGAAGTTGCCAAAGTTATAACAGATTCGGCCTATTTTGATGTGGTGAGTAAAAACGCTTCGAGGGAGAGTCTGCCAAAGAATTGTAAGCATAGGTGTGCACGAGCCCACATGGGAAGTGGAGGAAGGATGGGAGTGGTAGTTGTGGCCTAGATAGTGGTAGTAATGGTTCATGGTGGCCTTAGTGAATGGAGGGTGCACCCTTTCCTCCCTCAGGGCACACCACGGACCTTTTGGGGACTCCCACCTGGTGGTGGAGCATTCAGTTCAGATCCTCCAGAGTACATACACAATACTTCCAAGGCTGAACATGAGATGATAGTAAGATTGCTGACTCTCAGTCTATCAGATCCCAACTACTTTCCAAGTCAACTAAAGGGGTGCACATTCACAATATTGAACTACAGTTCCCACAGCAAGATGTAGATCTTTCAACAGGTACCTCATCTCTGGTAAAGGTGTGGTGGTCTCCTGAGGAGATGTACCCTTTCCACTAGCAGTAAGGCCTGTTGCCATAAACAAGTGATTGCATTTACTGTCTGTCCTTTGTACCAGTCCTTTAAATTGGCCCTCAGCAGTCTGTATATTCTGTCCTTCTTCTCTCGCAGCGGATGGTGGTAGTTGTTGGGATGCATGGATGAGAGTTCCTCCCGCAGTCAGCTAGACCTCAACTCACTAAGTTCCTGACCCAGAGGAGGATACAATAACTAAATTGTGTTGCAAACATCACATAGAAAAAGTGCTTTAAAATTAACAATGGACATTAACCCATTTGCAGTAACCCTCTGGGGTACTGCAAGTAACCCTCTGGGGTACTGCAGGTGTAATGGTAAATCTTTCCTGCTGCAGGTCACCCTCCTGCACGTGCAGACCACAGAGGGAGGCATCGCTCATCATGTCTTTCTGGTGGACGAGTTTCTGCACAGCGTCACGCTGTACATAAACGGTGATATCAGGGAATTCCGTATCCATGATCCGAGAGGTAATGGAGTGGTGTGGAGCTCCAGAGTGAGCTGGAATTTGACATACGAACGCCATCAAGACTTACTAAGCAGACACTTCTCTCTTACTTGAACTAGGCCGAAAACAAAATGGCCGCCGCCAGTCTTATGGCAAATTTACCCGAGTGTTTCTGTCAGACCCTCTGCAGGTGGGGAACTGGACAATATTCATGAAAACTGTCGAGCCCTACAGTATTCACATCCAAGGTGAGAATGTTAAGAAGCACTTTTTCTAAAATGTGGACATATTACGTCTATGCAGCAGATGGAGCAGAGCTGTGTTAGTCTATTTCCTTTTTGGATGAGTTTATGTTTTTCACATTTCTTTGCAATTTTTTTGTGCTTTTGAAAAAGGGAAATACTTATGGAAAACCACACATGTTTTACCTTGGTGGTTTTGGTGGTTTTTACATGAAATGTATTGGTGAAATACTGGTGCTAAGGATAAAAATGAAAATATGTACGATGCATGTAAGAACACCTTCTGACAACTTTAACATCTTGTTGAATAAATTCCAACCTACAACTTTTACATGTGGTATCAAGCATACATTTTTTTCTAGCTTCATAACTTTCCACCTGGATCTACTGATGTCTTAGGTTTCTCCTCTCCATGTAAATGATGATGTTTCCTCTCCTATCTCAGACTACTGGTTTTCTTTCTCTTTGTTAGGTCGAAGCTCTGTCGATTTCCTCTATTATTTTGGGACTCCTGTGAATGGGTCTCATCCTGGACTCTATGAACTCAACAACCAACCAGTGGCTGGTAGGTAATAATGCAAGGTCTAAGCCAGGTGTTTACCTTCCAGACTTGTGGAGGAATTGGTTAGGCTTCCTCAAGGCTTCCATTTGAGAACATGCATGATGTCATGGTTCCATGCTGGAAACTGAGTAGGGAAGGTCTTCGAGTCTTAGGGAATACTTACGTTACAACTGAGTGGATATAGCCTATGGCACGTTATTTTGTTTATTAAGCCTCCACTGTTGCCATCATTTCCTTTTGCTGTCCTCAAGGTGTCCCTGTGATCCTGGTTGTTGATGCCATTGGCCTCCCAGAGTCCGCCAACCTAAGCCATGTCAGCTTGACCGCACGCAACGGCGAGACGCAGACAGCCGAACTAGAGACGGCCAATCAGGCAGGACTCTTCACTGCGAAAATCAGTGACATCCCCATCGGAGAGTTTAGTGTTGGTGTGAGAGGTCAGGATGGGAGAGGACTTCAGCTGAAACGGGAGGCACCGCAACAATTCAGTGCAGCTGAATGCATTTTGGAGGTATTCTTTGTGCTTATTAATTCCTAAGGACTCTTTATGTCAACATACCAAAATCAGATGTGGCATTGCCATCTATATGAGTCTCCTAGGCCTAGGGGGTTCAGAGGTAGACCAGACCATGATAGATTCATCTTTTATACAGTAGATTCATAGAACTGTTTGAGTATTTTTGTTTAACATAGAAGTATAATAATGTCTTCCAGATGTCCAGTAATTTACTTGTGACACCAGGAACCTTACATCCAATTTTAATGAAGGTCACCAATTTTGGAGGACATCACTGCTATTCCATCAGCATGACTAACGATGTCAACAAGGACTCTACTACATTCAGGTGAGCAGCTGTCCCATTAAACATACTAGATTCTTCTTCAGATCGTTTTATGACTTTTGATGCTTGAGCAGAAAATTGCACATGGACTACATCTTCACCAGTCCCAAGCCATTACTTAAAGGGAACCTGTCATGTTGAACACGGTGTTTGATTTGCAGTATAACTTGTCATTTATGTGTTTAAATCTCTGCTCTTTCTGTGTTTAGGAGTCCGGTGGGCGGTCCTTTTAGTGATTGACATCTATGTTCCAGAAAAATAAAAATAAAAATCACGGTTTTATTGATATACATTAAAAAGATGCAATACGGACCTCCAATACCAAGACAAAAAATTACAAAAAAGTGGTTTACTGATAGACTGCATCCAGATAAATGATAATACTGCTGGGGAAAGGGAAATAAATTGTCCCTATATTTACCCCTATCCTAAAACCTCAGCCCAGGGAGGACCCCTGATGGTGGAGACCCCCTGTCCACGTTCCTAGGCTATTACTCACCCTATGTTATCCCTACGGGTTTATATATCAATATAGTCTGGATACCCCCGGGTATGAGGCAAGGATACAAAAGTACCAAAAATACAAAAAATTCTGGATGCTAAAGACAAAGTGCGTATACATATAGTCAGGGTTGACCATATAGTCAACACCTAAAATAAACCTTGACGCGTTTCCCCCTAGTCAATGCTATGGGATCATCAGGAGGTGAAGATATCAATAATAATGGCCTATCAAGTACTGATGTAACACAATATGTACTGAGTCAAAACCAGGTTACAAAACAAGATAGTCGCTATACATATAGTCTAGATGGGAAGCGTTCTGAGACCAGTCCACTTAAAGTGTAGCACCATTCCAAGTCAGCCACAACCACAGATATCATATGTGGCTATAATGCTGGTGCTGCGGTCACGGATCCTGAAGGCCAGAAAAAAGTGTGTTCCACATCAGTTTGGAGGTATAATGCACCCTAATCAGACAGCATTCCTGTCGTCCCACTGTAGAAAGCCTTGATAAGGACCACAATATTCAAGGCCTCCCTTCAGTTAGCGCTCCCCCGGTAAGCCAGTGATTGACAGCCTTCCCTGTTCATTCAGAGATAGTTGTCGATCGCCTACTAGACTCTTAAAGAGTCACCGTACTTTCACACAATTTCTCTCATTTAATAGAGAATCGAGTAACTAGCAAAAGTCTAAATCACTTAATTTTAAAATCTGCCTGCATCCACCTGAAAAAAGCTGTAAAGTAATGGCCACTAGGGGTCTCACTTCCACCTAAGTTGCAGTCCACTGCCTGTCAGGCAAGATCCGTCTCTAGTAACAGAGACTCAGAAGACAGCTCAAACGAAAAAGATGTGTGTCAGAGGTAGCTGAGATTCCGAGACTGATAAAACAACTTCTTAATTCTGCTTCTTAATTCACGGGAGCATACAGCCTTTCTGTAAGTGTGATTTCCCCCTCCTTATCTATTCTGTGAGCTTCAGAGTGCTTCTGAGTGAAATGCATCTAGCTGTGCAAGTAAAACAGGGAATAATAATACACCTTCACAATTAAGATTGTACATGGAAGCACAGCCATTATGCAATTTATTTTTTGAAAAGTCAGATTCCATTTAAACATAGTGCAGAGATTTAGATGAGTAAAACATGAGTTATACAGAATCTTTTCCCATGAAACTATATATCAGTCTTATAGCTTAGTTCCTCCTGCTCTATAAATTGCTGCCTACCTGTGCAACATGACAGGTTCCCTTTAAATATAATCCTCCTCTGTATTTGATTTCCTTGAAGGTACCTCCTCTTTGTTTTCTCCCAACTCTTGAAGATTATTTGACTTTCTGAACCTGAAACCTCTGAACTTCTCCTGACAGGATACAGATGGAGCCTGGAAAGACAGAAGTAAGGAACATGGAGATCAGAGTTCCTGACAGCACCGAGCAAAATACCATCGTCACAGTGATGGCAAAGGCAGATGTGTGCGGCAGCAGCTCCCAACCACCATGCTTCACCCACCTCTCATTAATAGTTATTGGGGAAAATGAGGTTGGTGATACCTGCTCTACTAAATGTGAATAGTGACTTTATTGTGTAATTGTGCTAAGAGGCCTTTTTTTTTTTTTAGCTTGACCTTTGTTTTAGACCCTTCCATATGAGCAGATCCCAACTGGACCTCATGTGCTCCTGGAGAACTGACCAGAGTTATAGATCATCCAGTCCAGTCCTCCATTACATAGACAGCCCATTAATTTGAATGGACACTGTGTAATGCTTCATTTATCCTGTGGTGGTGCTGCAGGGAACTTAAGCACTCTAAAGGACACAGCTGAACACTTTGTGATCAGTTCATTATCAAGGGACCCTTCTAACAAGAAGGGATTATCCAAAATGGAGAAACCCTTTAATGATAATTGCATTTGTTTTTAATGAGCACTAGGACAGCGAATCAGAACAAAACCCTGGGCTCTTTGCCCTGCCGTTTGTAATGCTCCCCCAAGAGCAGAGGCCTTCTGGTGACTGCAGTCTCTGCACCCCTGTAGCTGCACCACTTTCAGGAAACATTGGAGTAGATTTATGAAGAAAAATACAAAAACTACAATGTCTGGACACTAGATGGTGCTATGAAGACAAAATATTTTTTGATTGTTAGGCTTCTTCACATGGGCACAACCGCTGAAGTACCAGGCATGTGAACTGCTATGGTGCTCGGGGGGCTTGCTGACAATTCACCAGTGCTATTTTACAAACTGACTACAAACTTCCATGGTGGGCAAGAACATGTAATTAATAGGTTAGAATTTTTATGATCAACCCAGAGTCAACACCAAATGGTGATGTTCTCTCCTGGATCTTTTAGGGGTTGTCCACATTTGGGAACCTTTCAGCTTGAACCCCCACAAGTCACCAGACCTACGGAGGAAAGCAATCTTCTCTGCTCCCCTCTGGTCCCCCACTGCCACTAAGGTGCCCCTCTCCCATGTATCAACATCTGGTTTCATGGTGGTCATGTAACGCACGGGGTATGTGTCACTGGCTGCAGCTGCACACATGCCCCATGTCAAACTGGATGTTGACATGTGGGACCAGACTGCGCCAGTGGCAGAACCAAAATAGACGTACCCTAGTGGCAGGGAGGAATGTTTCCCTCTGTAGGACCGGTGACGTGGATGCTCAGGCCAAAAAGCCTTAGAACATAGACAGCCCCTTTTAGGACCCTGTGGTATTAGGGGCCCATTACTGTGCCAGAACATGGCCCTAAGAAGGATCCTCTGGTGGTTTATTCCAACCCTAGTAATTATATTTCCAATTCTTTAATGAATTTGCTTCTTCAAACTGGGGCCCCATTCTGAGTTTTGCTATATCTGACAAACACAAGGTCCAACAGCACACTACAAACCAAAAGTAGAGTACAAAGGTGTATTACATTGCAAATACTATGCTAATAACTTAGAGATGCTTAGCAAATACATTTTGTACAAAATCATTTGAGCCCGTCTGCCGAACGCCAAGGCGACCTCTATAAGACGGGTCCTAACACTAAAACTCACCTGTTGGGTGCCATAACTGCGACCATGGATCCAGAGAGTGCAGGTCCCACATGCATGCTGGGCCCCCTTGATTTACGTCTATGTGGAGCCAAAATGGCCTTCATTGAATCCAGGGGCTGAGTTTTGCTATAGGCGCCCCATGGCTACTTATTACATCTCGTAGTGTATTCCATTCTTAACTCCACCTTATCTTTCCTATCTGCAGACCTCCACGTCGCCTCCACCCGTTTGCCCTCAGCCATCCTATCTCCAGTCCTGCCCTGAGTCGTTGGCCCCCAGCCGCTGCAAGGATCACCAGTGGAGGGCCACTCTCTTAGTCACAGACATAGATGGGATTAAATCTGTCCACGTTGTGAATGGTTCTGGTTCAGCCTCTCATTATTCAGATGCAGGAAATGATGGCGTTGAATACACATCCGACTGCTGTGCCCTGCAAGCTGAGCTATCGATTACTAACCACAAGGAGGCAGGTTGGAGCTGTTCTCTACTTGCCCCATTCACGGCTGCGCAGGCGGAACATAAAGCCCACTATTTACTGATTATACCCCTTCTGCTGGTACTTGTGGTGGGCCTGGGGATATGTTACATGCAGAAGATAAGGCGACGTCAGACTGATTACAGCAGTCCAAAGGACTGCGAGAAAGATTAATGTTAACGGATGAAAATGTCTGGTGCCAAAAATCCCCAGCACCAGGTATGAAAGGCACAGTGATCAGACAGGAGCACAAAACGTTAAGGTGATTGCCCTCCATTTTTTTACTTAATTGGTCCAAAATTCTGTGCTTATTACCATTTTTTTCACTTTATAAGATGCACCCGATGATAAGACGCACCCCAGATTTTAGAGGAGGAAAATAAGATTTTTTATTTTTTCATCAGACCTTATATCAGATCCTCAGATCAGACCCCAATAAATATCAGGAAATCACATCAGACCCCCATATCAGGACATTACATCAGACCCCTATATCAGGACATCATATCAGATCCCCATATCAGGACATCATATCAGATCCCCATATCAGGACATTACATCAGACCCCTATATCAGGACATTACATCAGACCCCCATATCAGGACATGACATCAGACCCCCATATCAGGACATGACATCAGACCCCCATATCAGGACATTACATCAGACCCCTATATCAGGACATCATATCAGATCCCCATATCAGCTCTCCATATCAGATCCCCATATCAGCCCTCTATGTCAGACCCACATCAGACCTCAGATCAGCACTTAGGCCTCTTGCACATGAACATATTTTCATTCGGTTTCTGTTCCGTTTTTTTTGCGGACCGTATATGGAACCATTTATTTCAATGGGTCCGCAAAAAAAATGGAAGTACTCTGTATGCATTCCGTTTCCGTGTTTCCGTTCCGCAAAAAAATAGAACATGTCCTATTATTGCCCGCATTACGGACAAGGATAGTACTGTTCTTAGGGGCCAGCTGTTCCATTTCGCAAAATACGGAATGCACACGGATGTCATCCGTATTTTTTGCGGACCGCAAAATACATACGGTCATGTGCAAGAGGCTTTAATGTCATACCTCCATCATACCTCAAATCAGCCCTTTATTTCTGACCCCCATCAGACCTCGAATCAGCCCTTTGTTTCTGACCCCCATCAGACCTCGAATCAGCCCTTTATTTCTGACCCCCATCAGACCTCGAATCAGCCCTTTGTTTCTGACCCCCAACAGACCTCAGATCAGCCCTTTGTTTCTGACCCCCATCAGACCTCAGATCAGCCCTTTGTTTCTGACCCCCATCATATCTCAGATCAGCCCTTTGTTTCTGACCGCCAACAGACCTCAGTATCAGAATAAAATTAAAAACTCCTCCTACCTCTCCTGCGCTGCGGCTCCTCTTCATCTCCATCAGAAGTCTCGCTCCCCTGTCTTCTCCGGCCTGTGCTGCACTGTCACCTGACAGCATGCAGCGTCAGGTCATAGTGCGCGCACTACATCCTGACGCTGTACGGGGTCAGGACAGTGCAGCGCCGGCCCCAGCAAAGAAGACCAGGGAGGGTGAGTACCTGAAGCACTTGCAGCACTTCTTCCCCGCTTCCGGCACCTAATGCATACTAGTGAACGCTTCCATAATGTAAGCACTCACTAGTATTCGCTTTGTAAGATGCGCAACCATTTCCCCCCAAAAAAGTGTGTCTTATAAAGCGAAAAATATGGTAATTTTCTATATTTGGGACCTTTGAGAACCTGTGGGACCTGCACGTGGAACCTGGGGTACCACAATGGAGGTACCCCAACTCCCATCCTGATGGGTGAAGCGGATGGTAGCCCCTGCCTTTAGGCTGATAGTGAATGTAGGGGGGGCTACGTGTGTCTGTAGCTTTCTCCATTACTATGGGAGTCACAAAAACAGCCAAGATGTGGCTGCCATAGATATGAATGGATAGAGACACAAACAGCCGCTTCTCCATTCAGTACCTTCCTGGATGCTGTGGTCAACGGCTGCCTCACCAGGTTGGCAGGAGATGGAGGACCCTCATTTCGAGATAGGTGCAAGTTCTGCGAGGAGTTCCGCATCTGTCACATATTTATTGCACATTCTCTGCATATGCTATGACTTCCTACATTTTAAAATTCTGACTTCCTGATGCTACCACTAGGGGGAGCTTATGAGCTTATAGCATTCTGTATATACAATTAAAGCAATAATAAAACAGTATGCGTTAAGCTCCAGAGCTCCCCCTTGTGGTGGCTACTATCAGCACAAAATATTGCTCCTAAAGATGATATTCCGTTAAAGAGGCCCTGTCACCTCTCCTGACATGTCTACTTTAGTAACTACATGCATTACCCATGTAATAACAATTCTGGAGCATTTTGTATACATATATATATATATATATATATATAAAATACAGACCAAAAGTTTGGACACACCTTCTCATTCAAAGAGTTTTCTTTATTTTCATGATTATGAAGGCATCAAAACTATGAATTAACACATGTGGAATTAAATACATAACAAACAAGTGTGAAACAACTGAAAATATGTCATATTCTAGGTTCTTCAAAGTAGCCACATTTTGCTTTGATTACTGCTTTGCACACTCTTGGCATTCTCTTGATGAGCTTCAAGAGGTAGTCCCCTGAAATGGTCTTCCAACAGTCTTGAAGGAGTTCCCAGAGATGCTTAGCACTTGTTGGCCCTTTTGCCTTCACTCTGCGGTCCAGCTCACCCCAAACCATCTCGATTGGGTTCAGGTCCGGTGACTGTGGAGGCCAGGTCATCTGGCGCAGCACCCCATCACTCTCCTTCATGGTCAAATAGCCCTTACTTTCAAAGTTTTCCCAATTTTTCGGCTGACTGACCTTAAAGTAATTCTTGTTTTTCTTTACTTATCTGCTTTTTTCTTGCCATAATACAAATTCTAATAGTCTATTCAGTAGGACTATCAGTTGTGTATCCACCTGACTTCTCCTCAACGCAACTGATGGTCCCAACCCCATTTATAAGGCAAGAAATCTCACTTATTAAACCTGACAGGGCACACCTGTGAAGTGAAAACCATTTCAGGGGACTACCTCTTGAAGCTCATCAAGAGAATGCCAAGAGTGTGCAAAGCAGTAATCAAAGCTAAAGGTGGCTACTTTGAAGAACCTAGAATATGACATATTTTCTGTTGTTTCACACTTGTTTGTTATGTATATAATTCCACATGTGTTCATTCATAGTTTTGATGCCTTCATAGTCATGAATATAAAGAAAACTCTTTGAATGAGAAGGTGTGTCCAAACTTTTGGTCTGTACTGTATATATATATATATATATATATATATATGTTGTGCCGTTCCTCTATTATTCTTACTAGAAGTTTATAATTGAATTGCTAACAGTTTGCAATAGTCCAGCTGGGTGTTACTGGTTGGGAGTGTCTTGGTACTATCCAATCAGTGCTGCCATTGTTAGACTGTGCAGGAACCCCTCCCCCCAACTGGTAACACCCGCGTGGACCTTTATTAGTTCATAACTTATAGTAAGAATAAAATAGGAATAACATACAGTTACCGTATATGAAAAATTGCTCCAGAATGGTTGTTACATGGGGAATGCAAGTAGTTACTAAAACAGACATGTCAGGAGAGGGGACAGGTATTTTTTAAATAGCAGACATTCATTTAAAGGGCATTTCCATCTAAAATGATAAAGAAAAATAAGAAAATAACAAATAAGTTATCAAAAACTTTTCAGCTACTGGTTAAATCTGTTTGCAATATGGCTGCTATTTCAGGTTCATCAGGAATTGTCAGCCATTGCTTTCAGTCTATGAAGGGTTTATCTGCCTCATTATGCCACTGCATAGCAATGGAGGATATAACTACGTATCTGGTTTGATTTACTGGTTTGAGGAAAAGCTGGGTGACAAACCCAGTGGAAGTGATCACAACCTATTGCAACCTATTGTTACAAATGGTGGAATGGAATCTTTAAAAAAAATCTTTGGATGAGGGCAACTCGAGGACTAAGGGCTGATGCACACGACCATATGTATTTTGTGGTCCGCAAAAAATATGGATGACATCAATGTGCATTCTGTATTTGGCGGAACAGAACAGCTGGCCCCTAATAGAACAGTGCTATCCTTGTCCATAATGCAGGACATGTTCTATTCTTTTGCGGAATGGAAATTCGGACATACGGAAATGGATGGAGTTACACATGGAGTAACTTCTGCTTTTTTGTGTGGACCCATCGAAATGAATGGTTCCGCATACGGTCCGCAAAAAAAAACCTGCAACGGACACAGAAAAAAAATATGTTTGTGTGCATGAGCCCTTATGATGAAATTTTTATTTGCTCCTTAAAGGAACACTATAGGCAAAACTGATACACTGCGTCATGCCTAGTGTGGGCCCCGAGGGGGCGGAGAATAACTCAGGTATTCAAAGAACACCAAAGAGAAGAATCCCTCGGTCATGCTCTGCCCCCTCTGGGCCTGCACCAGGCATAACCCAGTGTATCAGTTGTGCCTGGCATGCTCCTTTAAGAAGTCCCTATGATTTGGTCGGAACTGATGATAGCACTTCCTGTTTTGCACAACTCTGTGTTTCCGGCCATGTTGCATCTGCTCAGCAGATACAAGAAGACGTAATCCATGGACGGAGTAGTTAGATGATGTAGGATGCTTAGAAGCTACGTGTGTGGACAGTATGGTTAGGCACAGTTTGAACTTGGTGAAATATTTGGAGAGACGTTCTGTAGTTTGGTTTGTGCAGTGAACTTCAGTTTTATAATATTTTTTAAATCCTTGGTGTTTTAAGGTAAAACATTTTTCTGGTCCTTCTATACTGATGACCTATCCTCTGGATAGGCAATCCATACCTGATCGGTGGAGGTCCAACCCTGCACATCCGCCGATCAACTGGTCTGCTGTAGCTCTGGTACCAGAAGCTACTACACAATAGACAGAGCTGTAGTCCCAGTGCTGACCTCCGAGGCTAGAGCTACTTCAGAACATCTGATTGGTGGGGTTGCAGGTTGTCGGACACCGCCAATCAGATATTGATGGCCTATTCTCAATATAAGAGGATCGGACAACCCCTTTAAGATAAGACCTAACAGGTGAAGAATGGCTGCTAGTGGCCTCCAGGCCTCCATGTCCATTGGGCCATCAGAAAATACAATGACCACTGGGCCATCACGGCTTAGAGCTGCCACTAGACCAGGACACAGAGATACCAATGTATAGACAATTTTGTAGCCCTTGTTCCAAGAAGTAGATGTCCACCAGAGATGGTCATTTAGGTCCCGTTTGGTTATTTGAGAAGGTTTGGGCCTCAGGTATCAAAAGTAACAAAAGAAGGGCAAAAGAATTGGTAGCCCTTCATCTAAATACCCTGACCAGGGCAGAGTGGCTTGTTGTTTGCCTGGCTCCAACACCTGTGATACATGTAAGACCCTCCGCTATATAAAGAAGCCATCTAAGACCCCATTGGGGAGACGTTTCAAGCCCTGATCAGATCACAAAAGCAGTCATGAGCCATGATTTTATAAATCCACAGTGTCTACTGAAGCCTGGAAATCTACGATCTGTTATCATTTCCGCTGTATGTTTTTAAATGTTTTTGTAGATTTGATGTTCCTTGGTTTATGGCGGGTTGGTCTTGAGGTGAACATATTATATTTATTAAGACACAACCTGCAACTATACCTCGTTATATACATAATTGTCGCTGCATTTTTCACAAGCACAAGGTATTTGTAATAAAAATGTTTAAAAAAAACCCTGTCCATGGTGAGATTCTCCTTACTTTTTAATATGTGCTCTGATAATTTGTCTATTTTAGACTTGCATCACAGATCAGGGAGCATTCAGAATTGTGCATATGCAATGTGCACTTCCCCCCAGGGCCCTCTATATTGCTTCCAAGGTTTAGTAGGAATGCAGAGTGGTGTAGTGCGGCCTAAATGTCTCTTATTGTGTGTCACGGTGCTCCTACCTGTATACTGCTGGACCCCAGGCTTTGGCTCCGAAGCAATAAATAGGGGGAAATAATTGAGGGATTTGAAAGAATAACTTGAGTCCAGTCCAGGCAAACTCAACTCTGCTTTATCTCTTTCTCTCTGCTGTATTGACAGGCTAGCTTAATGACTTTGATTTTCTTCTTTATGCTGCACCTCTCTCCTTAGTCAGACTTTGGTTCTGACAGAGGACTATGCTCTTGGCTTCTGAGGCTTCAAGCTTCTGCCTCCATGGCCAGCAGAGCTTAGGTTCCTCTGGCTGGCATGGGCATGTCGAGCAGAGATGTTCCCCTACAAACCCTTTCCCTTTCTGCGGGTAAACTAAAACTAAACCTAAATGGTCCCCAACTGTCCTTCAGGAAGTGGGGCTAGCCCACTTCTCTCCAGAGGTGGGTAAGAATGGAATGGCAAGTTCCATTCTCTCTAACTATAGCTCTGCCATGTTTTCTGCCACCTGCTGGTGAACCAGGTACATTACATATGAACAGTTGCATAACCAGATTAGGAATGCACATTGTGGAGGACCTGGACAAAAATACATAAGGTGACATTGTGTTAGCCCATTAGAGATAGAAGGATGCAGGAGTGGTAACACCACTCTGGAGTGTTACATACCCCCTTACTTAAAACCAAGCCGCCCTTGGCTTCTGCTTAGGGTGTGGTCTGAGTTTACCCAAGGAAAGTTAGAGTTCTGCATGAGACTATTTATTATTATAACATACATAGACTGATATAGCAACGGCTACCACTAGGTCTCTGCCTGTATGAGTAGGGTGTCTATTCACAGTTCTCCCTCTCGGTTTAACCAGAGAACCTAAAGGTCTGCAACAAGCGCTCAAATACTCCTGTTGTGTGTGGATACCGAACTCTAGTACCACCGGAAGCGTGGGGGTATAATGTACTGTAATCCCTCCATGATACTACGCCCACAAATAGAAGAGTGGCTTCATCCTGTAATCCCTTCCAGCACCAAAGTCTAATCATGCTTTCCGTTTCATCACTTTGATGACTAAAATGGTAGCTTTGCATTCCCCTTAGGGCTGTGCACAGTGCGTTAAGGCACCTAGGAACATATTTTTTAGCAGCAGGGTTACCCTTTACTATGTTAGACCTGCTTGTGACTTTACCACTTGGTCCTCCCTGTGTAGCATCAGCACATGATCCCAAAGACACAGGACATACTGGCTCCTTCCCTTCCCAATTCTGTGGAGAGACAAAGGTTAAGGGCATATGCAAATACAGTACAATACCTAGGCTTTCTAAACTAACACAAGGCAAAGTAGGACCATTTGTATTCAGCGTCCTCAGAGGCAGTCCATATGAGCAATGAAGCAAGAACACTAACTATCTGGCTAACAGTATAAAGTTCAAAGTCCATTCAAAAGTGCATAAGAGGTCACATTGTTGTACCCATGAAAGAGTCCAGACAATAGGCTAAAGTGCTTAAACGTTGCAGAACCAGTAAAAACGTTAATGCAAAAATAGTACAAAAAGATAAAAGTCATTTGTAATCCACATAAGGTATGGTATCAAATAAATGAGAACCCTTTAAGACAGGTGGTGTTCCCACTTAACCCAAGTAGGGGAAAAAAGGGGATTGGCGCCCTTGAGCGCAACTTGGAGGTATTTTGTAGATGGGGGAGTCCTGACAAACCATGTCCATCTGGGTGAGGACCGAACAGGGCAATGGAACAAAACAGATGGGCCAACAAGTTCTCACCCTTCAAGTCCAGTCCATGTTGTGGCTCCCATAGTCTATAACTTTTCTTTCTGTATCTTGACTGAAAGGCAGCTCCTTAGAGGAAGAACCTGAAATTCTCATCGCTGCTTGAGCTTCTAAAACTCATGAGGGGACGCTCCTGCCCTTTGTCGGTGAGCCACGCTGTTGTTGCGGTACTTCACTGCCCTCTTGTGGAGCTATCAGGTAATGACCAAGTGGTCAAATTAGCAATGGCTGCGGCAACTTGTTGCTTCAGGTCGCAGGAACCTCCCGCCGGGGCAGGGGAACTCAGGATCTCTGGCTGCGGGTGCTGTGGTAACCGGGTCTCAGCTGGTGGAGTAGGAAATCGAGGACCTTTGGCTGCTGCCGACTCCATCTTCCAGGGAAGCTGGTAGTTTACCATCGTGGGTTATATGAGAAGGTCATCGTGGCCTGGTATCCCATCAGGAAAGTTGTAGGTGGCGGCAGTCCATAATCAGTGGCTCTGGCTGCCACTTTTCCTGGAAGCAGAGTACTCCCTCCTCGGTCTCTTGGAGGCAGCGCACACGGCATGCGGCCGCTGGATCCTCCTGGCAGAGCTCAGGTACCGTTGTTACACTACTGGCAGGTGGGTAAATGAATGTCATCATCTTGTGTCCAAGATTTTGATTCCCGGCACCCCCACTAATCAGCTATTTGAAGAGGCCTCTGTGCTCCTGTCAGTGCTGCAGCCTCTTTACAAACCAGTGATGTCACATTCATCAGTCACGTGGCCTAGTTGCACCTCAATCCCATTCAAGTGAATAGCCCTGGACTGCAATACCAAGCACAGCCACTATACAATGTATGGTGCTGTGCTTGGTGAGCGGGGAGAAGGCCGCGGTGCTCACTGGCGTCCTGCAGCCTCTTCAAACAGCTGATCGGCAGGGGTGTCGGGAGTCGGAACCCTCAGTGATCAGATAAGGTTGACCTATCCCTGTGATGGCTAACCTCCGGAACTCCAGCTGTGGTAAAACTACAACTCCCAAGATGTACACTTGCTTGGCTGTTCTCAGAACTCCACAGAAATGAATGGAGCATGCTGGGAGTTGTAGTTTCCCAACAGCTGGAGTGCCGGAGGTTAGCCATTACTGAGCTATCGATATCAAAATCTCAGACAACACCTTTAAACACAGAAACAATGTTCCGGAGCTGAAAAGTCACTTTCACAGCAGGTTCTTCCTCTGGACGGGTTCTCTCAGCGTTCAGACTTCACATCACTTCATGGAGGCCAGAAGACAGCCGGTACAGCGGGCAGCCGGACATATAGGATTACTAGAGGGGATCCATATTAGAATTAAATACATTACCATACCTCCCAACTTTTGAAAAGCGCAAAGAGGGACAATATGTGCCGGCATGCACCGCGGCAATTTTTTTTTATACTAGGCCACGCCTCTAACTCCGCCCAAAGCATAATTACTGACACCGTCACAACTGCAGCAGCCGGGGATCGGTGAGTGTAAGTTCCTTTATTTTTTTACAGCATGTGGATCCCCCGAAACAATATTTTTCTTGCGCTTCAATATCCATTTAAATATTAGCACATAAATCATCAGATTATAGATATTTTAAGGTAGAAATTGCACCAAATAAAGAAATAATGGTCTAATGTACAGGTAGAAACCATACACATAGTTTAGTAAGGAGCAATTTAGTAAATGTATTAATGCACATTTATGCATTAACCCCTTAAGGACCGGGCTCATTTTCACCTTAAGGACCAGGCCATTTTTTGGAAATCTGACCAGTGTCACTTTAAGTGCTAATAACTTTAAAATGCTTTGACTTATCCAGGCCATTCTGAGATTGTTTTTTCGTCACATATTGTACTTCATGACACTGGTAAAATGAAGTCAAAAAAATTATTTTTTTTTGCACAAAAAAATACCTAATTTACCAAAAATTTGGAAAAATTTGCAAATTTCAAAGTTTCAGTTTCTCTACTTCTGTAATACATAGTAATACCCCAAAAAAATTGTGATGACTTTACATTCCCCATATGTCTACTTCATGCTTGAATTGTTTTGGGAATGATATTTTATTTTTTGGGGATGTTATAAGGCTTAGAAGTTTAGAAGCAAATCTTGAAATTTTTCCGAAATTTACAAAAACTCAATTTTTAGGGACCAGTTCAGGTTTGAAGTCACTTTGCGAGGCTTACATAATAGAAACCACCCAAAAATGACCCCATCTAAGAAACTACACCCCTCAAGGTATTCAAAACTGATTTTGCATACATTGTTAACCCTTTAGGTGTTGCACAAGAGTTATTGGCAAATGGGGAGGAAATTTGAGAATTTGATTTTTTTGTCTAATTTTTCATTTTAACCCATTTTTTCCACTAACAAAGCAAGGGTTAACAGCCAAACAAGACTGTATCTTTATTGCCCTGACTCTGCTGTTTACAGAAACACCCAATATGTGGCCGTAAACTACTGTACGGGCACACAGCGGGGCGTAGAGTGAAAGGTGCGCCGTATGGTTTTTGGAGGGCTGATTTTTATGGACTGGTTTATTTACACCATGTCCCATTTGAAGCCCCCTGATGCACCCCTAGAGGAGAAACTCCCTAAAAGTGACCCCATCTAAGAAACTACACCCCTCAAGGTATTCAAAACTGATTTTACATACGTCGTTAACACTTTAGGTGTTGCACAAGAGTTATTGGCAAATGGAGATGAAATTTGAGAATTTCATTTTTTTGCCTAATTTTCAATTTTAACCCATTTTTTTCACTAACAAAGCAAGGGTTAACAGCCAAACAAAACTGTATCTTTATTGCCCTGACTCTGCTGTTCACAGAAACACCCCATATGTGGCTGTAAACTACTGTACGGCCACACAGCGGGGCGTAGAGTGAAAGGTGCGCCGACTGTTTTTTTGACACCATGTCCCATTTGAAGCCCCCCTGATGCACCCCTAGAGTAGAAACTCCATAAAAGTGACCCCATCTAAGAAACTACACCCCTCAAGGTATTCAAAACTGATTTTACAAACTTTGTTAACCCTTTAGGTGTTGCACAAGATTTAATGGAAAATAGAGACACAATTTCAAAATTTCACATTTTTGGCAGATTTTCCATTTTAATATTTTTTTTCCAGTTACAAAGCAAGGGTTAACAGCCAAACAAAACTCATTATTTATGGCCCTGATTCTGTAGTTTACAGAAACACCCCATATGTGGTCGTAAACCGCTGTACGGGCACACGGCAGGGCGCAGAAGGAAAGGAATGCCATACGGTTTTTGGAAGGCAGGTTTTGCTGGACTGTTTTTTTGACACCATGTCCCATTTGAAGCCCCCCTGATGCACCCCTAGAGTAGAAACTCCAGAAAAGTGACCCCATTTTAGAAACTACGGGATAGGGTGGCAGTATTGTTGGTACTAGTTTAGGGTACATATGATTTTTGGTTGCTCTATATTACACTTTTTGTGCGGCAAGGTAACAAGAATTAGCTTTTTTGGCACCGTTTTTTTTTTTTGTTATTTACAACATTCATCTGACAGGTTAGATAATGTGGTAATTTCATAGAGCAGGTTGTCACGGACGCGGCGATACCTAATATGTATTACATTTTTTTAATTTATGTAAGTTTTACCCAATGATTTCATTTTTAAAACAAAAAAAAGTTTTAGTGTCTCCATAGTCTAAGAGTCATAGTTTTTTCAGTTTTTGGGCGATTATCTTAAGTAGGGTCTCATTTTTTGCGGGAGGAGATGACGGTTTGATTGGCACTATTTTGGGGTGCATATGACTTTTTGATCGCTTGCTATTACACTTTTTGTGATGTAAGATGACAAAAAATTGCTTTTTTTACACAGTTTTTTTTTTTTTTTTTTTACGGTGGTCACCTGAGGGGTTAGGTCATGTGATATTTTTATAGAGTCGGTCGATACGGACGCGGCAATACCTAATATGTGTACTTTTTTTTTATTTATGTAAGTTTTACACAATGATTTCATTTTTGAAACAAAAAAAATTATGTTTTAGTGTCTCCATAGTCTAAGAGCCATAGTTTTTTCAGTTTTTGGGTGATTATCTTAAGTAGGGTCTCATTTTTTGCGGGATGAGATGACGGTTTGATTGCTACAATTTTGGCGTACATGCAACTTTTTTGATCACTTTTATTACCTTTTTTTGGGAAGTAAGGTGAGCAAAATTTCAATTTCATCATAGTTTTTTATTTTTTATTTTTATGGCGTTCACCGTTCGGGTAAAGTAACATGACCGTTTTATAGATCAGGTCGTTACGGACGCGGCGATACCAAACATGTGTAGGGAATGTTATTTTTTTAATTTTTAATCAGTGATAAATGTGTTTTTTGATTTTTACTTTTTTTTCACTTTTTTTCACTTTTTTTTTTACCCAGATCCACTTGGTTCTTGAAGATCCAGTGGGTCTGATGTCTGTATAATACAGTACAGTACAATATATATTGTTCTGTACTGTATTTTACTTACACTGAACAGATCTATGCTTTCAGCACAGATCTGTTCAGCACCATGGACAGCAGGACAACTGAGAGGCGTCCTGTTGCCATGGGAACCTTCCCCGTCTGCTCAGAACTGCGCAGACGGGGAAGGGTAAGGATGGGATCTGGCGGGGGGCTGTCTGGGAGCTCTCTCCCTCTCCATCGGGGGGCTGCAAAGGCACAGCAGCCCCCCGATCGGAGAGGGAGGGAGCTCCCTCTTACTGTTAACTTTTTCCATACAGCGGTCCGTACGGACCGCTATATGGAAAGGGTTAAACGGCTGACATCGCATCACCGATGTCAGCCGTTTATACCAGGGTGCCAGCAATGTGCTGGCACCCTGGTATACCCACTCTACACCAACGATTATTCAATGGGAGGCGGGCGGGGGATCGCGATCCCGCCTGCCGCACCGCCCGCCTCCCGCACCGCCCCCACCGCCCGCAACACCCCCCCTGCACCTCCCACCGGGCTAAAATCATTCAGAGGTGCAGGGGGGGGTGATAAAAATATATTTTCGGCACACTAAAGTTTCTGATCGCCGCGGTCAGGGACCGCAGCGATCAGAAACAGCAGAAAGCGCAACAAACCGCAGGTCTGAATTGACCTGCGGTTTGTTGCGATCGCGGACATGGGGGGGTCACGGGACCCCCCCGCGCATTTAGCCGAGGTGCCTGCTCAATGATTTGAGCAGGCACCTTGTTCCGATCACAGCCGGCCGGGCGGCAGTGATCGGAACAACACATGACGTACCGGTACGTCATGTGTCCTTAAGGACTCGGGAAACATGCCGTACCCATACGTCATGTGTCCTTAAGGGGTTAATTCCCCAGGACAAAAAGAGGGACATTTAAGGGTCAACAAGGGACATGGGTCAAAAAGAGAGACACTTGGGAGGCATGCATTACACCTTAGTACGACGCCCAGGAGATCACCTCCTATCAGGTTTCACCTTTACGGCTTCATCAGGGGTTGTGTCCCGAGCTGTGATAAACCTGCTGTGGAAGTTAATGACCTTAACGACAAAAATTAAGCTGGGCCCAGCATGTGGAACCTGCACTCCCTGGATTTTACAGCAGCCATCATGCCACATAACAGGTAGAATTTAGTGCTAGGTTCCCATCTTACAGAGATCGCCTTGACGTTTGGCAGACGGGCTCAAATAATTATGTACAAATTGTATTTGCCAAGAATCTCAAATTTACTTAAAAAGCATAGCATTAGCATGAGAATACTTTTTTGTACTTTATTTGGTTTGCAGAGAGCTGTTGCATCGTATTTTATTTATTTATTTTTGCTGTGGAAGTTCTATAGGAAGAAGAGGTCCTGTCTGGGGAGGAGAAGTGCGGCCATAACGTGGATAATCTGGACATATTGACCGTTCAGCTCTGGGAATTTACTCTTTTCTCTGTTTCTGTGCCTGTTGTTTTCCATCATCAGGAGCAGGGAGTCCTGTATTAAGGGCTTGTTGCTGTTTGATCCTCCTCATATCTGTGTCTTTATTACTTTGGATGGGATTTACTAGAAGTGACGAGGTGATCCGAGAAGAGACAATACAGTATTGTCATAAAAATGAAGGAAATGCCATTTAATAGCCTAAAAATAAAAGAAATAGTGACTTGGTCAGAATGTGTTATTAAAGGGTTAAAGTTCTATCTATCTATCTATCCGTTACATTTATTGACCCTTTAAAGCCCACCTGCCAGCAGGTTTGTACCCATGACACTGACATGACACCGGCTGACCTGTTACATGTGCACTTGGCAGCTGAAGACATCTGTGTTGGTCCCATGTTCATATGTGCCCGCATTGCTGAGGAAAATGATGTTTTAATATATGCAAATGAGCCTCGGAGCAACGGGGGCGTTACCATTACACCTAGAGGCTCTGCTCTCTCTGCAACTGCCGTGATTGACACTTTGATTGACAGAGACAGGCAGTGAAAAAGTCATCACACCTGTCAATGGTCCTGCCAAACAAAGTACAGAGGGCGCGGCAGGTGCAGAGAGAGCAGAGTGTCTAGGTGTAATGGTAACGCCCCCGTTGCTCCTAGAGGCTCATTTGCATATAATAAAACATGATCTTTCTCAGCAATGCGGGCACATATGAACATGGGACCAACACAGATGCCTTCAGCTTCCAACGTGTCAGCCAGTGTCCTAGGTACAAATGTAGAAAGATGCAGAACAAAATATTGAATTCATTCACAGAAGTCTTGCGCGACTTCGGGTGAAACGGATTTTGCCTAATACATTATAATGTGTTAGAATGAATCGACTTTGGATCTATTATCCGAAGCTCGATTCGCTCAACACTGCTGCTGACAGATGCCTTTTAAGTAGGTTTTTTTACAACCGGGTGTCTACGCTGAGGAGGATGAGCCTGTAGTAGAATGGGATCCCTAAATTTAATAGGGGGCTTTACAAACATTGCCATGAGGCTCAGTATTATCCAGTTCGGCTCCTTTTTTCTGGGTTCTGTACATACTGCTCACATCTGGACCCCCCCCCCAGGAACATGGGGATCCCCCGATGGCCTTCCACCGTCCTGGAGAAGAGGTGGAGATGTGTGACTGTCGGTGTCATTCTTACAACTTACCTCGGTCATCAGTCTCTTGTCGATCACTTGAGGAGCAAAATCGGAAGCAGAGCCAGGAGAATGAGCGCGCTCAATGGTCCAGAATCTGGGGAGAAATCACATAATACTCCTTACAATCCGAGCTGCACTCAGTAATCTCCGCCATTGTTCCTTGGGTGCCGAATTGTCCTCCTTGAAAAGCACTTTTAAATCTACGCATTGCTGTCCCTCTGTTTATTACTCCTGGAAAAGCTTGACTAAATTATCAACTGGCTGATACCTTCCTCTGTCAATAGGATGTGTCCGTACACAATCTGATGGAGTGGTTGGACAATGTCAAAATGTGTAAGGACACGCCATGCAGACAAGGAGAATGGTAACGCCCAATTGTCCATTTATTCAGACATTTCCATTGGTATTTTCATGGAAAGTACAAGTTTTAGGCCTCTTTCACACGAGCGTGACGGATTGGCTCCGGATGCGTTCAGTGAAACTCGCTCCATTTTGCAAGCAAGTTCAGTCAGTTTTGTCTGCGATTGCGTTCAGTTTTTTTCCACGCGGGTGCAATGCGTTTTGATGCATTTTTCACGCCCGCGATAAAAAACTGAATGTTTACAAACAACATCTCTTAGCAACCATCAGTGAAAAACACGTTGCATCCGGACTTGCCTGTGGATGCAATGCGTTTTTCACTGAAGCCTCGTTCCACTTCTATGGGGGCAGGGCTGCGTGAAAAACGCAGAATATAGAACATGCTGCGATTTTCACACAACGCAGAACTGATGCGTGATAAAAACCGCTCATGTAAACAGATCCATTGAAATGAATGGGTCAGGATTCAGTGCGGGTGCTATGCGTTCACGTCACGCATTGCACCCACGTGGAAAACTCGCTCGTGTGAAAGGGGCCCTAGACCTAATATAAAATATATATATATACATATATATAAAAAATATATTAATATGTCAACTCACGGAGGGTAGATTGTCCATTTTCTTGTCCTTTATTTTCTTCATCCATGGGGGTAGTAGAGGTCGTAAAAGTGGCAAATTCAACATTAAGGCTAAATGTAGTTGGTTGTCTTCTTGACCTCAATGAGCTTTGCCTTGTGGTACTATCATACAAAATATCTAGGAAAATCATGATGTTGTCACTTTCACCATTCCGTATCTGGGGGGTGAGAGTGACTTCAGAGCCAACATGGATTACGAGCTGCAGTGACCCATTAGTGCAATTGGAATAGATGAATCTGTTCCCATTGCTTCCTGTTGAGGACACTGATACATTAACCGTTGGCTCCTTGATCATGGAGGTGCAGAGGAGATCGGTGGAGTTGATGCATTGGGTTTCATTCTTCTGGGCGACCACTGTGTACAGGAGTGGGTGGCCGGCTGATACAGTGAGGACTGCTGACCCAATTTCTGTGTCTCCGATGTGGGTCGATGGGACAGAAACCAAAATTTCTAGATTGTTTATGATCATTTGGGCTCCAACTGCAGAAGAAATAGCAATATAAGACGTGTAAAGGAACAAGAACTTCGTAAACCACATTTCAGAAGAAGAACCTCAGTCTCGATGGAGGAATGGAGTATTGCAGGTCCCTGACCAAGGGAGAGGACTAACTATAATAGCAAGTTCTGAAACAGTCAAGAAAACTGTGCCCATCAAGATATCATAACTGCCCATGGCCCTTGATATACCATTATGTCAAAGTGCAAAGATATAATTAATGTTTTTTTTTGTGTTGTTTTATGATTAATGTAAAATGAAAATCAGACAAGGACAAGACAATCTCTTACTAGCAAAGCTAAAACCAACTCTGTACCTAACATGGATCTAGAGATCTCCCCATTCATTTCTCCAGTTACTCTACAAGATACTCTTCAGGCTGGCACACAGGGGCGAGTCCTTTCTCTGGGGTCTTGCCCTTTCTACTGCAACTATTCTCCTGTAACTCTCATAGAAGATACGGAGGGCTGCAGTTGAAGTATGGAACTGAGCATGTGCGACCAACTCAGTGATGTTACGGAGGTGGACAGGGAAATGAGAAGAATAACAAACAGAGTAACAAGCAGATGATGGAGACAGCAACTAGGCTTGCATGACTATGATGACTAAAAGCCTCTTTCCTGAGGATGATGGGTGTCATTGTACAAATATCAGTAGAAGGCACAGTTCTAGGGTATATCATGAGACAGTCTTTTTCCAAAAGCTGTGTGTAGCGGCAGGCAGTAGATGAATCTGTGCCAACCAGCCGAGCGGGAATGGAAAGGAAGATGGGAGTGGTAGTGGCTGTCTGTAACGGTTAACCGTAGCGGCAATCCTCACACTGATGCTCCATAGGGCCAGGGGACTGAAAGGAGGGTGCATCCTTTCCACCCCTTCCCCCGATGTTGGGATTCCTGCCTAATGGTAGTTGAGGTGCCCAGGGTGTTGTGCTGGCCGGCGTATGATTCTGTAGTCCGTAACCAGGCCAGTTGTAGAAAATAAAAATCTCTTTTTACTAAAGTGCAGAATAGGAGTTGTAGTACATCCAACGGAATCAAAACACAGTGCCAAATAGTTTACAGTCAGTGGAATAACTAGAAATGACTGGGCCCCACAGCAAATTTTTGAATGGGTCCCCCACCCCCAGAAACTTCTTTGCAAAACCGTCCTCACGTGCAACCCCCACTCCTGTCAAGGTCGCGCTCTCTGACGAGGCCCGGCAGCCGCTCGGTCCGTTTCCTACAGTGTCTCTGTATATAATGTCATATTATAATACTGTTGAGGGGGCCCAGACAATACAATCTTTTAGTCCTCATGCTGGGTGGGCGCCTTCTGAGTTCAGGCCCCAAAGCAGCCATTTTCCCTATAGCTACGCCCCTTTACAGTGCAAACCTGCCTGGATAGCAATGTATGGATTTAATCAAGGATGGAGGTTGTAGTACTCCTTCCCTCTGTCTCTCCAAAGTCTCTCTCTACTGAATTTATAGCTGGCAATATTTCTCTTGCAATGCTGACTGTAATTCCCAGCTGAGGGGTACAGGATTTAAAATACGGTGGGCCAGACTGTGTCCAAGTGTGAAGGGTGTCTCAGCAATGTCCCTCTCACTGCAATAAAGTCAATAGCTTTGGTCAGCAAAGGCCTTACTGACTGACTCCAGTGCTTAGCCAGGCATATTCTGGACCTTCACGTTTTTTCTTTCCTCCCTCTCTTTCCTGAGAACTGTAGAAAAGGTGAGGTTTTTCACTCAGTAGATAATCCTCTGAGAATGAAGGTAACAACCCCTCACTTGTAACAACCCCTCACTTCCTCTGCTAACTCACTAGACTGATCTAAAGGCAGATTCAGACCCACACTTAATTTCTTGTAGGGGCAGCGTCAAGATTAATAACCCCAACAGAGCCATACAGAACCGTGATTTTTACATTACAAAGCATTAAATAACATCATTTTACATTTCACAACTACCCTATTCTGAGTTACCGCATATTCCCTCTAAGTCTCTTTCTAAATACACAAGGCAATCTTCTCAATAGACTACAGTTGGGTAAGTCCTTTTTCCATATATCTGCAATATCCATACTGCAGAGCGCAGTTCTAAATCGAATGGCTAGTCCATCTTGGAATTGTAGTAGGTGCCAGAAGCAATTAACCCTAAACATGTGCAGCAAATCCAAAGTCATAAGTGTGCTTTATTTTCTCTGGCTAGTAAACACACTGTCCCTTAATGGTCCTCAACCTTCTGTAAATATCTGTTCTGTTCTCTCTTAGAGGTTGGTTCTCAGTGCAGTTGGCAGTTAGGCCTCTATGGCTTTGCTAGACTACTTTGTAGCTTAGCTAGACTCTTTTCTGTAACTTAGCTAGACTTTTTCCTGTACAGCAGCCATATAACTAAAGAGCGGGTCCAGCCCAGGTTGCCAGGTTCTTGGCAGGTCCAGCCCACCACCCGGCAACTTTAACTAAGGGATGGCAGTTAACTCTTCCCTCCCATATGCAACCTTTTGGAGTACATAGTGCATAAAGTATTGTATATAGTTTAAAAGGAACCTGTCACCTCCAAAAACCATCCCAAGCCACCAGCAGTACCTGAGAGTAGCCCGCAGTGTGTTTCTAATGATCATTTTCGTTCAGCAGTCAGATGTGGTAAAAGCTCTGAAAATGTTCTTTTATCCCCTGCCCGCGCTATTTTCTATGCATGCCTGAAGTCAAGATGGCAGCGGCCTCCTTGCTTTAAGTCAAGGTAACGTTGCCCCCTTCCCTGCCTCTTTACCATGACAGACAGCCGGCAGTTCGGCTGGCTTTGCCGAACTCTCTGCATAAGCGCTGTCAGTCACAGCGAAGGGTTTTAGAGGTGACAGGTTCCCTTTAAGCAATAAGCCATATGGCAATTCTAACAATAAACCATAACAGTAATCCTTTATCAGTGATCCATAGTATTAACCCTTTAGCTATGAACCACTGGGTCACTGCACAGGAGATTAAAAACACAGTAGATAAAAAGGATATGTACCACTATCTTTTTTTAAATGTCACAAAAAATTATAGATGACACATTCCCTTTAATATACTGTATTGTAGTGGTGGGAGCTACATTTCAACTGCTTATTCTTCACAGCCTCAAATGCAAAAATTCCACCTGTAGGGGGCATTTCTGGAATACACAAAAATACACATTCTGTTTGGGGAAAACTGATTCTATTAATTACATTATGTGAATAGGTAGATTATTGGCCCCCAAGGTGTAGGGTCCCTAACCTTTTTGTCAGTTGGCAAGCCACTTTCTAGTTGGACTGTAGCTTTCAGCTACACTGAACTAAAAAGCCTATTCAAGGGCCACATGTGTCTCCCAAGCTGTTTGGGGATGACTTAGTCGACTCCCCCAACCCTATGGATAAGTTTTCTTAGTGATGTTGATTCCTCAAATGTGTAGATTTTGGTTTTCTGCTCCCTCACGTTTATAAAGCCTCTATGGACATCTATGTTTTTGGACCTTATCTTGGCAGGAGATGTCTCCAGAGCTATTGAAAATGTCATTTAACTAAAGCTATTCCTCTAGGGAACAAAAATTTGCCCTGCAGGCACATCATGGAGACATCTCATAGTGCTTCAATTCTTACATCACTCATCATCATCAATTTCAATCTCCTCTTACCAAGTGTCCAGAGAGTAATGAAAATCAAGGTTTTCTTTCCAAAGTCCATCATTTGGCCTTCGTCAGACTTGACCTGTTGATCTGGTCCAGAGCGGGATCTACTGGCAGAAGAACCCAACAGACTCTTTACTATATAACATTAGGTGATTGCTCTTCTCATTACAATTTTATCCTACAAAGTCTATTTAAAAGTGTTCTGGAAGTTGTAAGGTTATGACAACCCATAAATCTAGGAATTGTAATGGGTTGTCCAAGTTTTTATGGGGGAGATCAGTGCATAGAAATGTATGCAGCTACAACTTACTGGAAGCTGAAATAATCTGTTTGCATTCAGCTCCCCCTAGTGGCCACTGTATGAAAATGCAGTGTTTTAACATTGTGAAGAGAAAGGAGTTCGGCGCTGGAACTCCCTCTCCCCGGGCCCTATAACAATTGCATGGTCTGCCTCTATTTAAGGTGCTCCACTGGTAGGTGCCTTGGTGCACACAATGCCTTGAACACTTATCTGAATAAGTTGGATTTGCTTTGAAATACGCACAGATGATACAGTCAGGTCCATAAATATTGGGACATCGACACAATTCTAACATTTTTGGCTCTATACACCACCACAATGGATTTGAAATAAAACGAACAAGATGTGCTTTACCTGCAGACTGTCAGCTTTAATTTGATGGTATTTACATCCAAATCAGGTGAACGGTGCAGGAATTACAACAGTTTGCATATGTGCCTCCCACTTGTTAAGGAACCAAAAGTAATGGGACAATTGGCTTCTCAGCTGTCCCATGGCCAGGTGTGTGTTATTCCCTCATTATCCCAATTACAATCAGCAGATAAAAGGTCCAGAGTTCATTTCCAGTCTGCTATTTGCATCTGGAATCTGTTGCTGTCATCTCTCAAGATGAGATCCAAAGAGCTGTCACTATCAGTGAAGCAAGCCATCATTAGGCTGAAAAAAACACAACAAACCCATCAGAGAGATAGCAAAAACATTAGGCCTGGCCAAAACAACTGTTTGGAACATTCTTAAAAATAAGGAACACACCGGTGAGCTCAGCAGCACCAAAAGACCCGGAAGGCCACGGAAAACAACTGTGGTGGATGACCGAAGAATTCTTTCTCTGGTGAAGAAAACGCCCTTCACAACAGTTGGCCAGATCAAGAACACTCTCCAGGAGGTAGGTGTATGTGTGTCAAAGTCAACAATCAAGAGAAGACTTCACCAGAGTGAATACAGAGGGCTCACCACAAGATGTAAACCATTGGTGAGCCTCAAAAACAGGAAGGCCCGATTAGAGTTTGCCAAACAACATCTAAAAAAGCCTTCACAGTTCTGGAACAACGTCCTATAGACAGATGAGACCAAGATCAACTTGTACCAGAGTGATGGGAAGAGAAGAGTATGGAGAAGGAAAAGAACTGCTCATGATCCTAAGCATACCACCTCATCAGTGAAGCATGGTGGTGGTAGTGTCATGGCGTGGGCATGTATGGCTGCCAATGGTACTGGTTCTCTTGTATTTATTGATGATGTAACTGCTGACAAAAGTATCAGGATGAATTCTGAAGTGTTTCGGGCAATATTATCTGCTCATATTCAGCCAAATGCTTCAGAACTCATTGGACGGCGCTTCACAGTGCAGATGGACAATGGCCCAAAGCATACTGCAAAAGCAACCAAAGAGTTTTTTAAGGGAAAGAAGTGGAATGTTATGCAATGGCCGAGTCAATCACCGGACCTGAATCCGATTGAGCATGCATTTCACTTGCTGAAGACAAAACTGAAGGGAAAATGCCCCAAGAACAAGCAGGAACTGAAGACAGTTGCAGTAGAGGCCTGGCAGAGCATCACCAGGGATGAAACCCAGCGTCTGGTGATGTCTATGCGTTCCAGACTTCAGGCTGTAATTGACTGCAAAGGATTTGCAACCAAGTATTAAAAAGTGAAAGTTTGATTTATGATTATTATTCTGTCCCATTACTTTTGGTCCCTTAGTAAGTGGGAGGCACATATGCAAACTGTTGTAATTCCTACACCGTTCACCTGATTTGGATGTAAATACCCTCAAATTAAAATTGACAGTCTGCAGGTAAAGCACATTGGTTGGTTTCATTTCAAATCCATTGTGGTGGTGTATAGAGCCAAAAATGTTAGAATTGTGTCGACGTCCCAATATTTATGGACCTGACTGTAGATATGACATAACTCTCAATGAGGTTAAAAGTTGAGGACCATTCTGAGGATTAGATACACTGCTCAGCAGATGGTATCACATATGACAGATTTAGATACACAGCTTGCAGACAGTATCACACATGAGAGGATTAGATCATCAGCTCAGCAGACAGTGTCACACATAATACAATTAGATACATGGCTCAGTGGACAGTATCACATATGATAGGCTTAGATACATGGTGCTGTAGACAGTATCACATATGATAGGCTTAGATGCATGGTTCAGTAGACAGTATCACATATGATAGGCTTAGATACATGGTTCAGTAGACAGTATCACACATGATAAGCTTAGATGCATGGTTCAGTAGACAGTATCACACATGATAAGCTTAGATACACTGACTTAGCTCGTTATACTGCATTATATCATATAATTTTTCCATATGTTATTAGAACACCTCCCTCCCAGCAGAAGAGACTGTACATTATATATAACTGCCGTCTAGTGTGATATACGTCACTCCTATCTAGGTAACATTTTAGTAATATCTATTTTAGTGATTTTCTTTTACATTGTCCCACCAGTGCCGTTCTCTTCCAGCTCTCTCTGTTATAATCTATGGGAAGAGCCCATCCAATCAGACATTTATACTGGTACCTATGGATATTTCAGCCTGTCTTATGTTCAACAACTATATTTAAATTAGCAAATTTTGGATAAATACTGCACAGGTATGTCAGCCAGAGATGGAGACAAGTACAGCATCACAAGTACAGCCTCAGTACTATGAAGAGCAATGACTGACGTCTATGAGATATTTGTTGAATACCATTCACACACAAACCATTACCTGGATGTTCGAATGAAGTGTAACGATGGGTACCTGATCCCCAGTCCTTATAAATGTGTTGCTTCACACAGTATTTGCAAATCAAGGATTTCTACTCACCACAATGTACAGATACATCCGGACAGGATATTGAGGAACTGTTCTGTCTTCATACATGTTCACACAGTGTGCAGTCTGACGTTCAGCATAAACCATTCCTATCTTCCAAATAAGAGGACTGTTCTTTGTAGTCTAATTTGTTTATTGATCAACAGGTCGTACATGGAATTTATTGATTATATACGATTGATTGGTAAAACAGGATTGTTTGGTAAAACTACAAGAATACAATGAACATGTATAAGTATTAAGCATAGCATGTACTATAACATTACATTAACACTGAAGCACATGGTAAAATGGCTGCCTGTACATAAGATTGCATGGCTAGCTAAGGCTACTTTTACATTAGCGTTTTTGCTGGATCCGGCAGGGTTCAGCAAAAACGCTTCCATTACTGATAATACAACCATCTGCATCCGTTATGAATGGATCCATTTATATTATCTGTAACATACCCAAGATGGATCCGTCATGAACTCCATTGAAAGTCAATGGGGGAAGGATCAAATTTCTATTGTGTCAGAGAAAACGCATCTGTCCCCATTGACTTGCATTGTGGGTCATGACAGATCAGTTTTGCTCCGCATCCCATGCTGTGGTTTGCGCTACGGTATCAGAACGGAACGGAATGCATTTTGGAGCATTTTGTTCTGTTCAGTTACGTTTTGTCCCTATTGACAATGAATGGGGACAAAACAGAAGCATTTTTTCCCGGTATTGAGACCCTATGACGGATCTAAATACCGGAAAATATTAACGCTAGTGTGAAAGTAGCCTAACAGTAATAACAACTCCCTGAGTAACAATTCCAACTTGCTGAACAGCTCTGCAACACACAATATCCCTGAAACAAAGGTAGATCTCTCACCAGATATGATTTTACAAGGATGGTGGCGTTTGAGAAGGAGACATGCATAGGACAGCTCTGCTGATGTGTCCTGGAGACTGGAGACTTCTCTTTCCCAGGATGCTTTGCACTCCCACAATGTAGTAGTATTGTAACAGGAAAAACAAAGTGTAATACAACTTAACACCGCTAGATAGTGCTATAACCACACTAAACACTTCAGAAATACCAAGACTGAGGCAGACGTTGTCACGGATGAAATAAACTGCAAGATATCTGGAAATAAAACGCAGTCAATCGATTTTTTGATTGTCGCATCCAGGATTTACAGATTCAATTCCTGATACCCAGCAGATAACGCAATAAAGATAATTCAATTCCTGTAATTACAAGCTGTTGTCCTAGGAGGCCAACGTTCTCTTAACATAATTACAGCTAGTCTCCTTAATTAACCCTACACAGAGAACTTCCTTGCTGCAGAAATCTCACAGCTAGGTGCGAACCGACACCTGACCAGAACATCACTGATAGAGGGCTTGTAAGCCAGCCTGAGCCAGACTTTCTGGCACCAATGGAAAATGAATATGTCATATGATTTTTACCCCTTTGTGCGAATATCATACGTAGGATAGATATGTAAATTATATCATTTTGTTGGTCAGGATCCGCTGAGTATTCTGATATAAAACATATGCCGCTGGGATAAGCAACATCCAGGTTATTAAACATCTCAGTAACCGAATATGATATAGTTCTCATGTATGGTGTCAATGAGATCGACATTTTCTGAGGATCGTAAATTTGTCATTATTAGTTGTGTGCGATGGACGTGTGCTGAGATATGAAAATGTCATATTTTTGGGACTTGAACTTCCCTCTGAATAACAGCACCCAGCCCAGGGGCTGAGCCTGAGATCTCGCCCTAACAGCTGGCCCCTTCATAAGGCCATGAGCGAAATCTAATGGGAGTCCTCCCTTGTGTAATATCATCTGAAGAAGCCAGCCAAGAGGACCAAGGTGGGCTGGCAGCCATATTTACCGGACTTTTTATTCCGGAACAAACTGACTTTCTTGGACTCTCCACAAAGACTAAGTATTCCCTTTCATCTGTTTCCATTTTTATTTTACACTGGACTATCCTTCCCTATAATTGTTATTTTTAATAATTTCTGTATATGTTAATCATTTGTATTGTATGTATAATAAATGACGTTAAAGTCATTTTCTTCAGCCTCATACCTGCTCTGAGCACCGCAGAACGAATCCTAGCAGTTTCTGAAGAGTCGCTACCCGGATAGTTGTCGTGTTTAGTCAAGGGTTTCCCTTGCCCTGTTACAAGGGATGGTGGCAGTCTACCTACATATTGCGTAGTGTATGTTTTCTGTAGTTCGCACGCTCCCTCCTAGCCTGTCTGCTGCCCAAATTCCGGCGGTTTCAGTTCACCGATCGCATCCCCACAGTGGACGATCTGCGGTCTGAAACATATTGGAAGGCATTGAGCGGTCAGGCATATAGGGGGCATGTGATAGCAGTGGCAGCATGTGTAACAGTGCTGGCCGCTCCTGTGACAGACGTGATCTCTAATGATTCTCTAACTCAGCTGGGCAGAAACAGAAACACTGATACCCATAGGACAAGAAATCCGTGCACATTTATTGAAAGTTCCGAATCCAGATGGTTGTAACACAATAGTGGACCCCATTGAGCGAACATAAAAAAGAATACAATCGCCAAAATTTTTTAAAGTCATCTTCTTTATTTAGGAAAGAGTAAATTAATTCCATTTATTTAGCCTTGAGAAGAGGTAAGGAGGGGGGAAATTAATAATGTATATCGATATACAAATGAATTCCCCAGAAAGACAAGTGTGCAGTGCCTCTTTTTGAAGGAAAAAAGGTAAAGTTCCCGAAGTCGACAAGGCTTCTTAGAGAGCGGTGAACCAGAGAAGAAGACATTTCAGCAGCTGGTCATAGCAGGAACAGGTGATGGCTACAGTTGAGAACTAGATAACCTTAGTGCCTATTGAAATGTAAAGGATTGGTGACCTGATCTTTTGCCACTTGGGATCTAGAAAGATGTTTTTCCTTTTAGGACAGCGCGATTTATGCCTTTTTGGTTTTCTTATATTTTTCTGGATCAATGGGGGGAAACAAAGCATTAAAATTTACATATACCATCATCAGTATCCTTTCCCCTCCTCTGATAGACAGATGTCATTTATAGTCAAGTATAATGTTTTCTTGACAAGACATAGAGGAACCGCAATGGGATCAACCACTACCCAAGAAGGGGTATGACTATATAATTTTACTCAGCCACCCATTATCCATCATGTGTTTTATAGGGAATTTCACAAAATTCAAATGAAGTACATGAAAAATCCTCCCTAGTTAAAGTATCCCCATCTCAGTTTCTTCTTCTTGTCACGCAATAGTCTGGCAGAGTCTCCTCGTCTAAGCACAGTTCCCTAACTGACGAACACTAGGCGCTTTGACATACTTACCAACATCACTGTTGGTAAAATCGTGACATATGACCCCCCACCCAGAAATGCCCTGGACCCACACGGGAACGCCCATTTGTGGATGGGGGTTGTGTTAGCCATACCTATTTTCGGCTTGGGATACTTCAAATTTGCTGGGGCTTGAAAATCAGGGACAGTCCTAGCAATTTCGGGACAGTTGGAAAGTATGCTCTGGCTGCTGTCCTTATATACAGTTTCTGGCTAAACTAGAACCTTCTAGATGGAGGGGTGGCGTGGAGATACTCAGCACAAACAGATACAATGTTACAACTCCTGTCTCTCATAGACTTGCATTAGAGCTTCAGTGATACTCAATGGCAATGACACAGCAGTTTTTCCAGACAAAAACAGGTTTTCAGACATAACAACAGAGCTAAACCAGACATCCAAGAGGTCAGTCTTCCTGGATTTGGTGGTAAACAAGTCTGGTTTGTTCCCTCCACAACATGCTCTTCTTTAAACCCTATGGCAGCTGTGGAAAATTACCAGCTTCTCATTATTAGCTAGAAAGTCCCTCAGTGCAGTAGTTAAAGCGATGTCGTGCCCACAATGGGCATCGCTCCAACACAGTGAACGCCGGCCCTGGGCACTTGCGAGTGCTCATTTGCATATGAATTAAACTTTGTTTTTCCAGCCTCTGCAGGTCTAAAGAAAATAACATAGGTACTATTACATTCATGTATAGGTGTGCTATAGGACAATGTAAGCGCTGTATATTGCCATATGGAGGTGACAGACTTCCTATAATTAACATTCCTCATCATTCAATAAGTCCCTGCTCCAATAGGTTACAACAAGGTGCCCCCAACACTATAACATTATACCACGAGACATAGTGTGTACCTCAGTGGTCCCCTAGGTTAAAAGGGGTGATGAGACACAGTCTCGACCACCTGCCGGCCGGGACACAGCAGAGCGCTCCAGCTCCCAGTAGCTCTGAAAACAGAGCGACACAGCAAGCCAGGGGCGAACATACCGCCTGTGCAGCTGGTTTAGCTGCACAGGGGCCCAGCCTGGACGGGCTGCAGCGGGGCCCCCTTCCTGAACTTCAGAGGGACTGAGAGATGATCTGCTGGTCAGAGGCTGAATAGCAGCGCTGATTCATAGGAGGGCTGGGAGGTTTTAGTGTAATCAGCACTCCTGGTCAGTAAAGCTGGATCCACAGGGTCAGATTTTTTACAAATCGCGGCAAATAAACATCGCATTTTGCCGCAATTTTATAAAAAATAGGACGTTGTGGACCCAACCTTACTGACCAGGAGATGGAGAGCTGATTGGTCTACAAACTGTCACTCAAACGCACTGACAGCCTCTCCTCCAATGAGCCAGCTCTGATAGAAGGTAGGAAGGGCTGCTGCTGTGTGGAGACCAAGGCCTGCTACTGAGAGGGGGAGGAGCCTGAGCCTGCTACTGAGAGGGAAGGGCCTGCTACTGAGAGGGGAGGAGCCTGCTACTGAGAGGGGGAGGAGCCTGACTGAGGGCACAAGAACCAGCAATACAGAGCCAGGAGGTGAGGAAGGGATCTATATGTAATGTAGTGTAAAAGAGTGCCTGCATGTATGACTGTGAGTGTATGTGAGAGTGCCTGCATGTATGACTTTGAGTGTATGTGAGAGTGCCTGCATGTATGACTGTGAGTGTATGTGAGAGTGCCTGCATGTATGACTGTGAGTGTATGTGAGAGTGCCTGCATGTATGACTGTGAGTGTATGTGAGAGTGCCTGCATGTATGACTGTGAGTGTATGTGAGAGTGCCTGCATGTATGACTGTGAGTGTATGTGAGAGTGCCTGCATGTATGACTGTGAGTGTATGTGAGAGTGCCTGCATGTATGACTGTGAGTGTATGTGAGAGTGCCTGCATGTATGACTGTGAGTGTATGTGAGAGTGCCTGCATGTATGACTGTGAGTGTATGTGAGAGTGCCTGCATGTATGACAGTGTGTGTATGTGAGAGTGCCTGCATGTATGACAGTGTGTGTATGTGAGAGTGCCTGCATGTATGACAGTGTGTGTATGTGAGAGTGCCTGCATGTATGACAGTGTGTGTATGTGAGAGTGCCTGCATGTATGACTGTGAGTGTATGTGAGAGTGCCTGCATGAATGACTGTGAGTGTATGTGAGAGTGCCTGAATGTATGACAATGTGTGTATGTGGGAATTCCTGCACGTATGACAGTGTGTGTATGTAAGAGTACATACATGTATGACAGTGTGTGAATGTGAGAGTGCCTGCATGTATGACAGTGTGTGTATGTGAGAGTGCCTGCATGTATGACTGTGAGTGTATGTGAGAGTGCCTGCATGTATGACAGTGTGTATATGTGCGAATGCCTGCATGTATGACAGTGTGTGTATGTAAGAGTACATACATGTATGACAGTGTGTGTATGTGAGAGTGCATGCATGTATGACAGTCTGTGTATGTGGGAATGCCTGTATGTATGACAGTGTGTGTATGTAAGAGTACATACATGTATGACAGTGTGTGTATGTGAGAGTGCCTGCATGTATGACAGTGTGTGTATGTAAGAGTGCCTGCATGTATGACAGTGTGTGTATGTGGGAGTGCCTGCATGTATGACAGTGTGTGTATGTAAGAGTACATACATGTATGACAGTGTGTGTATGTGAGAGTGCATGCATGTATGACAGTCTGTGTATGTGAGAGTGCCTGCATGTATGACAGTCTGTGTGAGAGTGCGTGCATGTATGACAGTGTGTGTATGTGAGCGTGCCTGCATGTATGACAGTGTGTGTACGTGAGAGTGCCTGCATGTATGACAGTCTGTGTATGTGAGCGTGCCTGCATGTATGACAGTGTGTGTATGTGAGAGTGCCTGCATGTATGACAGTGTGTGTATGTGAGAGGCCCTGAATGTATGACAGTGTGTGTATGTGAGAGTGCCTGCATGTATGACAGAGTGTGTATGTGAGAGTGCCTGCATGTATGACAGTGTGTGTATGTGAGAGGCCCTGAATGTATGACAGTCTATGTATGTGAGAGTGCCTGCATGTATGACAGAGTGTGTATGTGAGAGTGCCTGCATGTATGACAGTGTGTGTATGTGAGAGTGCCTGCATGTATGACAGTGTGTGTATGTGAGAGTGCCGGTGAGGATGTGTGAAAACGACCCATTCATTTCAATGGGGCTACAAATGATGCAGACAGCACACTGCGTGTTGTCCACATCCGTACTTCTGTTCCTCGGCCCTGCAAAATAGATAGAACATGTCCTATTCTTCTCCGCAATTGCGGACAAGAATCAGCATTTTCTATCATAGGACGCACGCGGGCAGTCTCCGTGTTTTGCGGATCCGCAATTTGCGAACTGCAAAACATATATGGCTGTCTAAATGGTCCCGTAGGCTAGCACAAGGTGGCTGTGGCTGCAACACACATTGTGCAGCCAAAGCTTGAAGCAACACTAGGCTACACCGCAACTAGTAAAAGTAAATGCGACTGTGACCCGACAGTCACAAAAAATACAACCTGCTGAATTTCTTGCGACTTTCTGATTGTGAAACTTGTAGGTCACAATGCGACCCCGTTCATTTTAACTCAATGCATTGCAGCATTGTGCTGCTGTGATCCTTGGTTGCACGACACATTGTTGGCCAAAAGCACTGTGCAGCCTTATATGCTCCTTGGTCTTCCAGGATTATGCACGTATTGTATATGTTTATGTCTGTATGTGTGGTTTGTGGAGGGGGTGGGCCCAGGCACATTCTTTGCACAAGGGCCCTCTGCTGTCTATGTCCACCCCTGCAGCAAGCTATGCTGTTTCTCTAACTTGGAAACAGCATATCTTGCTGCGTCTGGATATTTGTGGACATTTGCCTATTTCCCCTATGCAAAGTTATAAATAGTGGAACAGTCATGAAGCGGAGAGGGTGGGAATAGCATGAGAAGTCCACAGAGTGGACTTATGACATAGTGGTGAGGTTAAAGCAGCATGAGGAGACCACAGAGTGTCCCAATGATAGGGTCTGGAGTTGGCAGCAGTATGAGGAGGCAACCGAGTGACACAATGACAGAGTCTGGAGTTGGCAGCAGTATGAGGAGGCCACTGAGTGGCACGATGACAGAGTCTGGAGGTGGTGGCTGTATGAGGAGGCCACCGAGTGGCACAGTGACCGAGTCTGGAGGTGGCGGTATCAGGAGAAAGCCACCGAGTGGCATAATGACAGAGTCTGGAGGTGGCAGCAGTATGATGAGGCCACCGAGCGGCAAGGTGACATAGTTTAGAGGTGGCGGCAGCATCCGGAGACCACAGAGTGGCAAGGTGACATAATGTGGAGATGGCAGCAGCAGGATACTACAGAGTGGCAAGGTGACATAGTGTGGATATGGCAGCAGCATGAGGAGACCACAGAGTGGCAAGGTGACATAATGTAGATGTCAGCAGCAGCAGGAGGAGACCACAGAGTGGTAAGGTGACATAGTTTAGAGGTGGCAGCAGCATCCAGGGACCACAGAGTGGCAAGGTGACAGTGTGGAGATGGCAGTAGCATGAGGAGACCACAGAGTGGCAAGGTGACATAGTGTGGAGATGGCAACAGCACGAGGAGACCACAGAGTGGCAAGGTGACATAGTGTGGAGATGGCAGTAGCAGCAGCAGTAGCATCAGGAGGATACCACAGAGTAGCATGGTGACATACTGTGGAGATGGCAGCAGCATAAGGAGACCACAGAGTGGCAAGGTGACATAGTGTGGAGATGGCAGTAGCAGCAGCAGAAGCATCAGGAGGATACCACAGAGTGGCATGGTGACATACTGTGGAGATGGCAGCAGCATAAGGAGACCACAGAGTGGCACGGTGACATAGTGTGGAGATGGCAGCAGCATGAGGAGACCACAGAGTGGCAAGGTGACATAGTTTAGAGATGGCAGCAGCATGAGGAAACCACAGAGTGGCAAGGTGACATAGTTTGGAGGTGGTGGCAGCATCAGGAGGCCACAGAGTGGCAAGGTGACATAGTGTGAAGATGGCAGCAGCATGAGGGGACCACAGAGTGGCAAGGTGACATAATGTGGATATGGCAGCAGCAGGATACTACAGAGTAGCAAGGTGACATAGTGTGGATATGGCAGCAGCATGAGGAGACCACAGAGTGGCAAGGTGACATAGTGTGGATATGGCAGCAGCAGGAGGAGACCACAGAGTGGTAAGGTGACATAGTTTAGAGGTGGCAGCAGCATCCGGAGACCACAGAGTGGCAAGGTGACAGTGTGGAGATGGCAGTAGCATGAGGAAACCACAGAGTGGCAAGGTGACATAGTGTGGAGATGGCAACAGCACGAGGAGACCACAGAGTGGCAAGGTGACATAGTGTGGAGATGGCAGTAGCAGCAGCAGAAGCATCAGGAGGATACCACAGAGTGGCACGGTGACATAGTGTGGAGATGGCAGCAGCATGAGGAGACCACAGAGTGGCAAGGTGACATAGTTTAGAGATGGCAGCAGCATGAGGAAACCACAGAGTGGCAAGGTGACATAGTTTGGAGGTGGTGGCAGCATCAGGAGGCCACAGAGTGGCAAGGTGACATAGTGTGAAGATGGCAGCAGCATGAGGGGACCACAGAGTGGCAAGGTGACATAATGTGGATATGGCAGAAGCAGGATACTACAGAGTGGCAAGGTGACATAGTGTGGATATGGCAGCAGCATGAGGAGACCACAGAGTGGCAAGGTGACATAGTGTGGATATGGCAGCAGCAGGAGGAGACCACAGAGTGGTAAGGTGACATAGTTTAGAGGTGGCAGCAGCATCCGGAGACCACAGAGTGGCAAGGTGACAGTGTGGAGATGGCAGTAGCATGAGGAAACCACAGAGTGGCAAGGTGACATAGTGTGGAGATGGCAACAGCACGAGGAGACCACAGAGTGGCAAGGTGACATAGTGTGGAGATGGCAGTAGCAGCAGCAGAAGCATCAGGAGGATACCACAGAGTGGCACGGTGACATAGTGTGGAGATGGCAGCAGCATGAGGAGACCACAGAGTGGCAAGGTGACATAGTTTAGAGATGGCAGCAGCATGAGGAAACCACAGAGTGGCAAGGTGACATAGTTTGGAGGTGGTGGCAGCATCAGGAGGCCACAGAGTGGCAAGGTGACATAGTGTGAAGATGGCAGCAGCATGAGGGGACCACAGAGTGGCAAGGTGACATAATGTGGACATGGCAGCAGCAGTATACCACAGAGTGGCAAGGTGACATAGTCTGGAGTTGGCAGCAGTATGAGGAGGCCACTGAGTGGCACGATGACAGAGTCTGGAGGTGGTGGCTGTATGAGGAGGCCACCGAGTGGCACAGTGACCGAGTCTGGAGGTGGCGGTATCAGGAGAAAGCCACCGAGTGGCATAATGACAGAGTCTGGAGGTGGCAGCAGTATGATGAGGCCACCGAGCGGCAAGGTGACATAGTTTAGAGGTGGCGGCAGCATCCGGAGACCACAGAGTGGCAAGGTGACATAATGTGGAGATGGCAGCAGCAGGATACTACAGAGTGGCAAGGTGACATAGTGTGGATATGGCAGCAGCATGAGGAGACCACAGAGTGGCAAGGTGACATAGTGTGGATATGGCAGCAGCAGGAGGAGACCACAGAGTGGTAAGGTGACATAGTTTAGAGGTGGCAGCAGCATCCGGAGACCACAGAGTGGCAAGGTGACAGTGTGGAGATGGCAGTAGCATGAGGAGACCACAGAGTGGCAAGGTGACATAGTGTGGAGATGGCAACAGCACGAGGAGACCACAGAGTGGCAAGGTGACATAGTGTGGAGATGGCAGTAGCAGCAGTAGCATCAGGAGGATACCACAGAGTGGCATGGTGACATACTGTGGAGATGGCAGCAGCATAAGGAGACCACAGAGTGGCAAGGTGACATAGTGTGGAGATGGCAGTAGCAGCAGCAGAAGCATCAGGAGGATACCACAGAGTGGCACGGTGACATAGTGTGGAGATGGCAGCAGCATGAGGAGACCACAGAGTGGCAAGGTGACATAGTTTAGAGATGGCAGCAGCATGAGGAAACCACAGAGTGGCAAGGTGACATAGTTTGGAGGTGGTGGCAGCATCAGGAGGCCACAGAGTGGCAAGGTGACATAGTGTGAAGATGGCAGCAGCATGAGGGGACCACAGAGTGGCAAGGTGACATAATGTGGACATGGCAGCAGCAGTATACCACAGAGTGGCAAGGTGACATAGTCTGGAGTTGGCAGCAGTATGAGGAGGCCACTGAGTGGCACGATGACAGAGTCTGGAGGTGGTGGCTGTATGAGGAGGCCACCGAGTGGCACAGTGACCGAGTCTGGAGGTGGCGGTATCAGGAGAAAGCCACCGAGTGGCATAATGACAGAGTCTGGAGGTGGCAGCAGTATGATGAGGCCACCGAGCGGCAATGTGACATAGTTTAGAGGTGGCGGCAGCATCCGCAGACCACAGAGTGGCAAGGTGACATAGTGTGGAGATGGCAGTAGCAGCAGTAGCATCAGGAGGATACCACAGAGTGGCATCGTGACATACTGTGGATATGGCAGCAGCATAAGGAGACCACAGAGTGGCAAGGTGACATAGTGTGGAGATGGCAGTAGCAGCAGCAGAAGCATCAGGAGGATACCACAGAGTGGCACGGTGACATAGTGTGGAGATGGCAGCAGCATGAGGAGACCACAGAGTGGCAAGGTGACATAGTTTAGAGATGGCAGCAGCATGAGGAAACCACAGAGTGGCAAGGTGACATAGTTTGGAGGTGGTGGCAGCATCAGGAGGCCACAGAGTGGCAAGGTGACATAGTGTGAAGATGGCAGCAGCATGAGGGGACCACAGAGTGGCAAGGTGACATAATGTGGACATGGCAGCAGCAGTATACCACAGAGTGGCAAGGTGACATAGTCTGGAGTTGGCAGCAGTATGAGGAGGCCACTGAGTGGCACGATGACAGAGTCTGGAGGTGGTGGCTGTATGAGGAGGCCACCGAGTGGCACAGTGACCGAGTCTGGAGGTGGCGGTATCAGGAGAAAGCCACCGAGTGGCATAATGACAGAGTCTGGAGGTGGCAGCAGTATGATGAGGCCACCGAGCGGCAAGGTGACATAGTTTAGAGGTGGCGGCAGCATCCGGAGACCACAGAGTGGCAAGGTGACATAATGTGGAGATGGCAGCAGCAGGATACTACAGAGTGGCAAGGTGACATAGTGTGGATATGGCAGCAGCATGAGGAGACCACAGAGTGGCAAGGTGACATAGTGTGGATATGGCAGCAGCAGGAGGAGACCACAGAGTGGTAAGGTGACATAGTTTAGAGGTGGCAGCAGCATCCGGAGACCACAGAGTGGCAAGGTGACAGTGTGGAGATGGCAGTAGCATGAGGAGACCACAGAGTGGCAAGGTGACATAGTGTGGAGATGGCAACAGCACGAGGAGACCACAGAGTGGCAAGGTGACATAGTGTGGAGATGGCAGTAGCAGCAGTAGCATCAGGAGGATACCACAGAGTGGCATGGTGACATACTGTGGAGATGGCAGCAGCATAAGGAGACCACAGAGTGGCAAGGTGACATAGTGTGGAGATGGCAGTAGCAGCAGCAGAAGCATCAGGAGGATACCACAGAGTGGCACGGTGACATAGTGTGGAGATGGCAGCAGCATGAGGAGACCACAGAGTGGCAAGGTGACATAGGTTAGAGATGGCAGCAGCATGAGGAAACCACAGAGTGGCAAGGTGACATAGTTTGGAGGTGGTGGCAGCATCAGGAGGCCACAGAGTGGCAAGGTGACATAGTGTGAAGATGGCAGCAGCATGAGGGGACCACAGAGTGGCAAGGTGACATAATGTGGATATGGCAGCAGCAGTATACCACAGAGTGGCAAGGTGACATAGTCTGGAGTTGGCAGCAGTATGAGGAGGCCACTGAGTGGCACGATGACAGAGTCTGGAGGTGGTGGCTGTATGAGGAGGCCACCGAGTGGCACAGTGACCGAGTCTGGAGGTGGCGGTATCAGGAGAAAGCCACCGAGTGGCATAATGACAGAGTCTGGAGGTGGCAGCAGTATGATGAGGCCACCGAGCAGCAAGGTGACATAGTTTAGAGGTGGCGGCAGCATCCGGAGACCACAGAGTGGCAAGGTGACATAATGTGGATATGGCAGCAGCAGTATACCACAGAGTGGCAAGGTGACACAGTGTGGAGATGGCAGCGGCAGCAGCAGCAGGATACCACAGAGTGGCAAGGTGACATAGTATGGAGATGGCAGCAGCATGAGTAGACCACAGAGTGGCAAGGTGACATAGTGTGGAGATGGCAACATCATGAGGATACCACAGAGTGGCAAGGTGACATAGTGTGAAGATGGCAGCAGCATAAGGAGACCACAGAGTGGCAAGGTGACATAGTGTGGAGATGGCAGCGGCAGCAGGATACCACAGAGTGGCAAGGTAACAAAGTGTGGATATGGCAGCAGCAGGAGAATACCACAGAGTGGCAAGGTGACATAATGTGGAGATGGCAGCAGCAGGATACTACAGAGTGGCAAGGTGACATAGTGTGGATATGGCAGCAGCATGAGGAGACCACAGAGTGGCAAGGTGACATAATGTAGATATGGCAGCAGCAGGAGGAGACCACAGAGTGGTAAGGTGACATAGTTTAGAGGTGGCAGCAGCATCCAGGGACCACAGAGTGGCAAGGTGACAGTGTGGAGATGGCAGTAGCATGAGGAGACCACAGAGTGGCAAGGTGACATAGTGTGGAGATGGCAACAGCACGAGGAGACCACAGAGTGGCAAGGTGACATAGTGTGGAGATGGCAGTAGCAGCAGCAGTAGCATCAGGAGGATACCACAGAGTAGCATGGTGACATACTGTGGAGATGGCAGCAGCATAAGGAGACCACAGAGTGGCAAGGTGACATAGTGTGGAGATGGCAGTAGCAGCAGCAGAAGCATCAGGAGGATACCACAGAGTGGCATGGTGACATACTGTGGAGATGGCAGCAGCATAAGGAGACCACAGAGTGGCACGGTGACATAGTGTGGAGATGGCAGCAGCATGAGGAGACCACAGAGTGGCAAGGTGACATAGTTTAGAGATGGCAGCAGCATGAGGAAACCACAGAGTGGCAAGGTGACATAGTTTGGAGGTGGTGGCAGCATCAGGAGGCCACAGAGTGGCAAGGTGACATAGTGTGAAGATGGCAGCAGCATGAGGGGACCACAGAGTGGCAAGGTGACATAATGTGGATATGGCAGCAGCAGGATACTACAGAGTAGCAAGGTGACATAGTGTGGATATGGCAGCAGCATGAGGAGACCACAGAGTGGCAAGGTGACATAGTGTGGATATGGCAGCAGCAGGAGGAGACCACAGAGTGGTAAGGTGACATAGTTTAGAGGTGGCAGCAGCATCCGGAGACCACAGAGTGGCAAGGTGACAGTGTGGAGATGGCAGTAGCATGAGGAAACCACAGAGTGGCAAGGTGACATAGTGTGGAGATGGCAACAGCACGAGGAGACCACAGAGTGGCAAGGTGACATAGTGTGGAGATGGCAGTAGCAGCAGCAGAAGCATCAGGAGGATACCACAGAGTGGCACGGTGACATAGTGTGGAGATGGCAGCAGCATGAGGAGACCACAGAGTGGCAAGGTGACATAGTTTAGAGATGGCAGCAGCATGAGGAAACCACAGAGTGGCAAGGTGACATAGTTTGGAGGTGGTGGCAGCATCAGGAGGCCACAGAGTGGCAAGGTGACATAGTGTGAAGATGGCAGCAGCATGAGGGGACCACAGAGTGGCAAGGTGACATAATGTGGATATGGCAGAAGCAGGATACTACAGAGTGGCAAGGTGACATAGTGTGGATATGGCAGCAGCATGAGGAGACCACAGAGTGGCAAGGTGACATAGTGTGGATATGGCAGCAGCAGGAGGAGACCACAGAGTGGTAAGGTGACATAGTTTAGAGGTGGCAGCAGCATCCGGAGACCACAGAGTGGCAAGGTGACAGTGTGGAGATGGCAGTAGCATGAGGAAACCACAGAGTGGCAAGGTGACATAGTGTGGAGATGGCAACAGCACGAGGAGACCACAGAGTGGCAAGGTGACATAGTGTGGAGATGGCAGTAGCAGCAGCAGAAGCATCAGGAGGATACCACAGAGTGGCACGGTGACATAGTGTGGAGATGGCAGCAGCATGAGGAGACCACAGAGTGGCAAGGTGACATAGTTTAGAGATGGCAGCAGCATGAGGAAACCACAGAGTGGCAAGGTGACATAGTTTGGAGGTGGTGGCAGCATCAGGAGGCCACAGAGTGGCAAGGTGACATAGTGTGAAGATGGCAGCAGCATGAGGGGACCACAGAGTGGCAAGGTGACATAATGTGGACATGGCAGCAGCAGTATACCACAGAGTGGCAAGGTGACATAGTCTGGAGTTGGCAGCAGTATGAGGAGGCCACTGAGTGGCACGATGACAGAGTCTGGAGGTGGTGGCTGTATGAGGAGGCCACCGAGTGGCACAGTGACCGAGTCTGGAGGTGGCGGTATCAGGAGAAAGCCACCGAGTGGCATAATGACAGAGTCTGGAGGTGGCAGCAGTATGATGAGGCCACCAAGCGGCAAGGTGACATAGTTTAGAGGTGGCGGCAGCATCCGGAGACCACAGAGTGGCAAGGTGACATAATGTGGAGATGGCAGCAGCAGGATACTACAGAGTGGCAAGGTGACATAGTGTGGATATGGCAGCAGCATGAGGAGACCACAGAGTGGCAAGGTGACATAGTGTGGATATGGCAGCAGCAGGAGGAGACCAAAGAGTGGTAAGGTGACATAGTTTAGAGGTGGCAGCAGCATCCGGAGACCACAGAGTGGCAAGGTGACAGTGTGGAGATGGCAGTAGCATGAGGAGACCACAGAGTGGCAAGGTGACATAGTGTGGAGATGGCAACAGCACGAGGAGACCACAGAGTGGCAAGGTGACATAGTGTGGAGATGGCAGTAGCAGCAGTAGCATCAGGAGGATACCACAGAGTGGCATGGTGACATACTGTGGAGATGGCAGCAGCATAAGGAGACCACAGAGTGGCAAGGTGACATAGTGTGGAGATGGCAGTAGCAGCAGCAGAAGCATCAGGAGGATACCACAGAGTGGCACGGTGACATAGTGTGGAGATGGCAGCAGCATGAGGAGACCACAGAGTGGCAAGGTGACATAGTTTAGAGATGGCAGCAGCATGAGGAAACCACAGAGTGGCAAGGTGACATAGTTTGGAGGTGGTGGCAGCATCAGGAGGCCACAGAGTGGCAAGGTGACATAGTGTGAAGATGGCAGCAGCATGAGGGGACCACAGAGTGGCAAGGTGACATAATGTGGACATGGCAGCAGCAGTATACCACAGAGTGGCAAGGTGACATAGTCTGGAGTTGGCAGCAGTATGAGGAGGCCACTGAGTGGCACGATGACAGAGTCTGGAGGTGGTGGCTGTATGAGGAGGCCACCGAGTGGCACAGTGACCGAGTCTGGAGGTGGCGGTATCAGGAGAAAGCCACCGAGTGGCATAATGACAGAGTCTGGAGGTGGCAGCAGTATGATGAGGCCACCGAGCGGCAATGTGACATAGTTTAGAGGTGGCGGCAGCATCCGCAGACCACAGAGTGGCAAGGTGACATAGTGTGGAGATGGCAGTAGCAGCAGTAGCATCAGGAGGATACCACAGAGTGGCATCGTGACATACTGTGGATATGGCAGCAGCATAAGGAGACCACAGAGTGGCAAGGTGACATAGTGTGGAGATGGCAGTAGCAGCAGCAGAAGCATCAGGAGGATACCACAGAGTGGCACGGTGACATAGTGTGGAGATGGCAGCAGCATGAGGAGACCACAGAGTGGCAAGGTGACATAGTTTAGAGATGGCAGCAGCATGAGGAAACCACAGAGTGGCAAGGTGACATAGTTTGGAGGTGGTGGCAGCATCAGGAGGCCACAGAGTGGCAAGGTGACATAGTGTGAAGATGGCAGCAGCATGAGGGGACCACAGAGTGGCAAGGTGACATAATGTGGACATGGCAGCAGCAGTATACCACAGAGTGGCAAGGTGACATAGTCTGGAGTTGGCAGCAGTATGAGGAGGCCACTGAGTGGCACGATGACAGAGTCTGGAGGTGGTGGCTGTATGAGGAGGCCACCGAGTGGCACAGTGACCGAGTCTGGAGGTGGCGGTATCAGGAGAAAGCCACCGAGTGGCATAATGACAGAGTCTGGAGGTGGCAGCAGTATGATGAGGCCACCGAGCGGCAAGGTGACATAGTTTAGAGGTGGCGGCAGCATCCGGAGACCACAGAGTGGCAAGGTGACATAATGTGGAGATGGCAGCAGCAGGATACTACAGAGTGGCAAGGTGACATAGTGTGGATATGGCAGCAGCATGAGGAGACCACAGAGTGGCAAGGTGACATAGTGTGGATATGGCAGCAGCAGGAGGAGACCACAGAGTGGTAAGGTGACATAGTTTAGAGGTGGCAGCAGCATCCGGAGACCACAGAGTGGCAAGGTGACAGTGTGGAGATGGCAGTAGCATGAGGAGACCACAGAGTGGCAAGGTGACATAGTGTGGAGATGGCAACAGCACGAGGAGACCACAGAGTGGCAAGGTGACATAGTGTGGAGATGGCAGTAGCAGCAGTAGCATCAGGAGGATACCACAGAGTGGCATGGTGACATACTGTGGAGATGGCAGCAGCATAAGGAGACCACAGAGTGGCAAGGTGACATAGTGTGGAGATGGCAGTAGCAGCAGCAGAAGCATCAGGAGGATACCACAGAGTGGCACGGTGACATAGTGTGGAGATGGCAGCAGCATGAGGAGACCACAGAGTGGCAAGGTGACATAGGTTAGAGATGGCAGCAGCATGAGGAAACCACAGAGTGGCAAGGTGACATAGTTTGGAGGTGGTGGCAGCATCAGGAGGCCACAGAGTGGCAAGGTGACATAGTGTGAAGATGGCAGCAGCATGAGGGGACCACAGAGTGGCAAGGTGACATAATGTGGATATGGCAGCAGCAGTATACCACAGAGTGGCAAGGTGACATAGTCTGGAGTTGGCAGCAGTATGAGGAGGCCACTGAGTGGCACGATGACAGAGTCTGGAGGTGGTGGCTGTATGAGGAGGCCACCGAGTGGCACAGTGACCGAGTCTGGAGGTGGCGGTATCAGGAGAAAGCCACCGAGTGGCATAATGACAGAGTCTGGAGGTGGCAGCAGTATGATGAGGCCACCGAGCAGCAAGGTGACATAGTTTAGAGGTGGCGGCAGCATCCGGAGACCACAGAGTGGCAAGGTGACATAATGTGGATATGGCAGCAGCAGTATACCACAGAGTGGCAAGGTGACACAGTGTGGAGATGGCAGCGGCAGCAGCAGCAGGATACCACAGAGTGGCAAGGTGACATAGTATGGAGATGGCAGCAGCATGAGTAGACCACAGAGTGGCAAGGTGACATAGTGTGGAGATGGCAACATCATGAGGATACCACAGAGTGGCAAGGTGACATAGTGTGAAGATGGCAGCAGCATAAGGAGACCACAGAGTGGCAAGGTGACATAGTGTGGAGATGGCAGCGGCAGCAGGATACCACAGAGTGGCAAGGTAACAAAGTGTGGATATGGCAGCAGCAGGAGAATACCACAGAGTGGCAAGGTGACATAGTGTGGAGATGGCAGCAGCATGAGGAGACCACAGAGTGGCAAGATGACATAGTGTGAAGATGGCAGCAGCAGCAGCAGGAGGAGACCACAGAGTGGCAAGGTGACATAATGTGGAGATGGCAGCAGCAGGATACTACAGAGTGGCAAGATGACATAGTGTGGATATGGCAGCAGCAGGAGGAGACCGCAGAGTGGTTAGGTGACATAGTTTAGAGGTGGCAGCAGCATCTGGAGACCACAGAGTGGCAAGGTGACATAGTGGCAGCACGGTGGCTCAGTGGTTAGCACTGATGCCTTGCAGCGCTGGGGTCCTAGGTTCGAATCCGACCAAGGGTAACATCTGCATGGAGTTTGTATGTTCTCCCCGTGTTTGCGTGGGTTTCCTCCGGGTACTCTGGTTTCCTCCCACACTCCAAAGACATACTGATAGGGACCTTAGATTGTGAGCCCCATTGGGGACAGTTGGATGCTAATGTCTGTAAAGCGCTGTGGAATATAGTAGCGCTATATAAGTGCTTTAAATAAATAATAGTGTGGATATGGCAGCAGCATGAGGAGACCACAGAGTGGCAAGGTGACATAGTGTGGATAAGGCAGCCACATAGTTTAGAGGTGACATAGTCTGGAGACCAGCGTGAGGAGCCCACAGAATGGCATAGTGACATAGTGTGGATATGGCAGCAGCAGGGCAAGGTGACATAGTGTGGATATGGCAGCAGCACGAGGAGTGGGTGGACACATTTTCGGTGGACAGGTGAGTTCACCCTTGGGGTAAACACGTGCTCTGATGCCACACTAATGCAGGACAGAGCAAACTGCTGTGACGTCTTGTCTTCCTGTAACTCCTGCTCCTCCTGTCCTGTCAGCTGAGTAGAAAAAACACCCAATTGGATACACATTGCCTGTTCTTCAATGTCCTCCTTCCTCCTTCCCTCCTCATGTTCCAGTTCAGCCCCCACAGGGCTCATGTGGCCATCAGATCGAGGTGCCACGTCTCCTGTCCCCTGACCAGCCATTGTTACCATCATCTGTTCCAGGACATGAAGCAGTGGAATGATGTTGTCCTGGTGACTGACAAATAACGTGACCTCCTCAAAGGGCCTGAACAAACGTCAGGTGTCAGGCATGAGCTGCCACTGGCTGACGTCGAAGTTACACAGTGGAGTACTCCTATCCTCTTGCATCATCAACAAATCATTGATGGCCTTTCTCTGTTCGTATAGTCGGTCCAACATATAGAGGGTGAAATTCCAACAGGTGGAAACGTTGCATATCAGCCTGCCGCTGCAGCTCAAGGAGGTTGTGCTTTGCGGTATACCAGTGGCTGAAAGTGCATGAAAAGTTTCCTGGCCATTTTTAGGATGTCTTGCAGATGGGTGGAAGACTTCAGGAACCGCTTGACAACCAGATTGAACACATGTGCCCTGCAGGGCGCATGGCTCAGCCTTTCTTGACGCAGCACCGACACCATGTTCTTTCCTTTGTCAGTCTGCATGGTTCCGATTTTCAGTTTTTGTGGAGAAAGCCAGGATTCAATTTCTTGATGTATTACACGGAGCAGTTCCTCCCCTTTGCGACTCCGTTTGCCAAGGCAAACCAGGTGCAGAACAGCATGACACCACCTAGCCCTGCACATGTGGTATGCTGGAGGAACACTGTGACTTGTCCCTGCAGTGGAGGCTGAGGACATGATGGAGGATGAGGAGGCAGAGATGGACATTGTCGCAGGACCAACGGCGTGACAACGTGGAGGCGGAAACGGCATGACCTTGCCAAATTGCTGGTGTGGCTGTGCAGGAGCCACATTCAGCCAGAGGGCCATAAAGGACATGTATTGTCCCTGACCGTAGTTACAGCTCCACACGTTGGTGCTCCCGTTCTCTTTGGCAGACACCGACAGGCTCAAGGACTGGCCCACCTTCTGTTCTACATGTGTGTGCAGGGCTGGTACTGCTTTTTTCGCAAAGAAATGATGGCTTGGGACTCTCCACCTCGACTTGGCACAAGCCATCAGTTCTCTGAAAGGTGCAGAGTCCACCACTTGGAACGGGAGGGACTGAAGCACCAGCAACTTGGACAGGAGCACGTTGAGCTTCTGCGCCGTTGGATGCGCGCACGCATAATGTTGTCTCTTGGCAATCGCTTCGGTGATTGCTGACGGAATGACTGACGAGGAGTAGGAGCAGGAGCATCTGGACCAGCAGAAAATGGGATTGACAGACAGCTCTCTTTGGCTGAGGTGGTGGAGCCTTGACTGGCTGAAACTGGGTGCGTGCTACTAGGTAATGTAGCAGTAGCTGCGGCAGGCTGGACCACCACATCGGAGCCACGGTTCTCCCAGGCCACTTTATGGTGACGCTCAGGGCCGGCTTCAGCACCCGGCATACCCGAGCGTACTAAAATTTGCTGTGGTCCCCAGTCAGTTCTAGCTACATCACTGCACAGCTCCTTCTCTCCTCCAGGCCCGGCCCAGCAGTGATGTCATGACGTGTGTCTCACTGCAGCAGCGGGCCAGAGGAGAGAAGGAGCACAGGGAGCTGTAGTTAGAAAATGACAGGACCGCCGGCTCCCCTGCGCTCCAGCAATGATAGGTAAAGTGGATATAAAAAGTCTACACACCCCTGATAAAATGTCAGGTTTCTGTGATGTAAAAAAATTAGACAAAGATAAATCATTTCAGAACTTTTTCCACCATTAATGTGACCTATAAACTGGTAAAGTGGTACACTCAATTGAAAAACAAACTGAAATCATTTACGTACAGGGAAGAAAAAATATAAAAATAAAATAATATGGTGCACACCCTTAAACTAATACTTTGTTAAAGCACCTTTTGATTTTATTACAGCACTCAGTCTTTTTGGGTATGAGTTTATCAGCATGGCACATTTTGACTTGGCAGGATTTGCCCACTCTTCTTTGCAAAAACACTCCAAATCTGTCAGATTGTGAGGGCATCTCCTGTGCACAGCCGTCTTCAGATCACCCCACAGATTTTCTATCGGATTCGGGTCTCGGCTCTGGCTGGGCCATTCCAAAACTTTAATCTTCTTCTGGTGAAGCCATTCCTTTGTTGATTTGGATGTATGCTTTGGGTCGTTGTCATCCTGAAAGATGAAGTTTCTCTTCATGTTCAGCTTTCTAGCAGAAGCCTGAAGGTTTTGTGCCAATATTGACTGGTATTTGGAACTGTTCATAATTCCCTCTAGATTAACTAAGGCCCCAGTTTCAGCTAAAGAAAACCAGCCCCTTGGCATGATGCTGCCACCACTATGCTTCTCTGTTGGTATGGTGTTCTTTTGGTGATGTGCAGTGTTGTTTTTGCGCCAAACATATCTTTAGAAATTATGGCCAAAAAGTTCAACCTTGGTTTCATCAGACCATAACACCCTTTCCCACATTCTTTTGGGAGACTTCAGATATGTTGTTGCAAATTTAGCCTGACTTAGATGTTTTTCTTTGTGAGAAAAGGCTTTCTTGCCACTCTACCCCATAGCCCAGATATATGAAGAATACGGGAGATTGTTGTCACATGTACCACACAGCCAGTACTTGCCAGATATTCCTGCAGCTCCTTTAATGTTGCTGTAGGCCTCTTGGTTGCCTCCCAGACCAGTTTTCTTCTCATCTTTTCATCAATTTTGGAGTGACGTCCAGTTCTTGGTAATGTCACTGTTGTGCCATATTTTCTCCACTTGATGATGACTGTCTTCACTGTGTTCTATGGTATATCTAATGCCTTGGAAATTCTTTTGTACCCTTCTCCTGACTGATACCTTTTAACAATGGGATCCATCTGATGCTCTGGAAGCTCTCTGTGGACCATGGCTTTTGCTGTGGGATGCAACTAAGAAAATTTCAGGAAAGACCAACTAGAGCAGCAGAACTTTATTTGGGGTTAATCAGAGGCACTTTAAATGATGGCCGGTGTATGCTGACTCCTATTTAACAGGATTCTGAATGTTATTGCTTAATTCTGAACACAGCTACATCCCCAGTTATAAGAGGGTGAGCACACCTATGCAACCACATTATTTTAGTTAGTTTTTTTTCTTCCCTCCACCTAAAAGATTTCAGTTTGTTTTTCAATTGAGTTGTACAGTTTATAGGTCACATTAAAGGTGGAAAAAGTTCTGAAATGATTTATCTTTGTCTCATTTTTTTACAGCACAGAAACCTGACATTTTAACAGGGGTGTGTAGACTTTTTATATCCACTGTATGTGAGGGCCCCTTACACAGTGCCCCCTTTTATAATGACCCCAATGACCCTCCATTCAGTATAATGACCCGCAGAGCCCCCATTAAATAAAATGACCCCCAGTGATCACTATACAGTATAATGACTCCCAGTGCCCCTTCCATACAGTATAACCCCCAGTGTGGGGGCCACTGGGGGTCATTATTCTGAATGGGGGGTGACTAGGGGTCATTATTCTGAATAGAGGGTCACTGTGGGGTCATTATACTGTGTGAAGGGCCACTAGTGGTCATTATACTGTATATGGGCTAGTGGGGGTTATTATACTTTGTGGGAGCCACAGAGGGACATGTAAATGTAAAATACCCCAAGGGGGCCCAGTGGGATTTATCGCCCAAGGGCCCACATGGACCTGGAGCCGGCCCTGGGGACGCTGCATATGTTGATGCAAGGCCGTGATGCCAACATTGGCACACTGCTAATGCTTCACCTTCTGCCCACTGTGAGACAATGACAGGCCTCATAGCTGTTAGGAGAGAGGAATTTCAGGATTATCCATCTCTTTCCCATCAGTGGTCAGGCCTGAGGCAGCAACAGGTGCCACAATCAACAGAGCATAAAGCTGTCCTCAAAGTGAGAGGGGTGTTTTGTGTTGTACAGAAGCCTGGAGTGGTTCTGTGTGTGGTCTGAGCTGGGAGTGCTGAGAGATCACGAGGCTGGGATTAGCCTGAGGTTTGGGGGGTCCCGCGACGCCTAGGGATAAGGGTTGCACGGTCAGCGTCGGGCGGACGACTAGACGACAATCTCCCAAAAGACACCGGTGTGGTAACAGCCAGTAGGCTGATGGACATTAGGCTGGGAAAGTCGCATGGGTTCACGTGTGTATAAACGGTGACTTAGGTGAGTCAGGGATATACTGTGTTTAGGTGTTGCAATAAAGCGCGAGTTGGGACATGAAAACCTGTTGTCTGCGAAGTTATTTGTGAGGATGATCCATGGAAAGAAAGCTACCTCTCACACCACATATTCTACATATGGCCATGTTGACCTCCTCCGGCGGATTCACAAAAAACTGCCACAGCGCCAAATACCTTATTTTCCCCCCAACACTACTCAAGGGCTGACTGCTACCGCCGCTGCTTCCATGAACCCATGCACCACTCCTTTCCGGGCAGGTAGGCTGCTGTAGGGCGAGTGGACTACCCCGTGCCCATTTGGCTCCCGACCTCACACTGCTGCCACCCTGCTGACTCCCGGCCACGCTAGCAACTTGCTGGCTCAGGCGCTGCCTGACGGGCAAGCTGCCACCCTCTTCTCCTGATGATGACGAAGCCCCTTCTTCACGCGGCTCCCAAGTGCGATCGACTTCATCATCATCGAGTAGTGTCTGCACATCACTGATGTCCTCCTCAACGGTCTCTGGGTCAGAAGCCTGACCGCTTGCAACACAAGCTCCCACGCCACTCTTCTCATCACTACTTGCCCGCCTAGCATAGAAAGCGGCAGATGTCTCCTCCACATCTTGGCTGGGCAGTAGCTGCCGACTGTCCGCTAGTAGCTCATCTTTGCTGAAAAGTGAAGATGAGCCCAATGCATGTAGTACTTCTCGCGGTGAGGGAACAGAAAAGGCCAGAGGCAGGTTAAGGACAGGTGAGGGCACAGGGCCTGCTCCCTGGCCATGCCAACTAAGGGTTGTGTCTGACGAATCCACCGACTATTGGCTGGGGTATCTGATGTCACTTGGGATGACGTGGATGACAGAGTTAACCAATCAAGAACCGCTGGGTTTCTGGTCAAGACACGACCGCTAGATGACACCGGGAGCTCAGGCCTCTCGCTGCGACTCCTACTGCCACGCCCTCTTACTCTGCTGCGACATCTGCTTGCGCCAGACACATTCAGGCCTCTGCCACTCCTCTGTGCATGGCCCAGCACTTCTCTGCCTGACATACTTGTAGCTGAATGAAACAAATTAAATGGAAATTAAAACAACCCTAAAAGCGACGAATATATTTTTCTTTTTTTTACTGAAATAGGCCACTAAATGCTTTCACCACAATTAACTGCAGAAATGCACTGAGAATATATTTTTCTTGTTATACTAAAATATGACCCTATACTCTTAGACCAGAAAAAACTCAAAGAGTGAAGTGCCTATATACACTGAACAAAAATATAAACGCAACACTTTCGGTTTTGCTCCCATTTTGCATGAGCTGAACTCAAAGATCTGAAACATTTTCTACATACACAAAATACCCATTACTCTCAAATATTGTTCACAAATCTGTCTAAATCTGTGTTAGTGAGCACTTCTCCTTTGCCGAGATAATCCATCCCACCTCGCAGGTGTGGCATATCAAGGTGCTGATTAGACTGCATAAATATTGCACAGGTGTGCCTTAGACTGCCCACAATAAAAGTCCACTGCAAAAAAAATTTAAGAGTGAAGTGCGTCTATATATACAGTACAGACCAAAAGTTTGGACACACCTTCTCATTCAAAGAGTTTTCTTTATTTTCATGACTATGAAAATTGTAGATTCACACTGAAGGCATCAAAACTATGAATTAACACATGTGGAATTATATACATAACAAACAAGTGTGAAACAACTGAAAATATGTCATATTCTAGGTTCTTCAAAGTAGCCACCTTTTGCTTTGATTACTGCTTTGCACACTCTTGGCATTCTCTTGATGAGCTTCAAGAGGTAGTCCCCTGAAATGGTTTTCACTTCACAGGTGTGCCCTGTCAGGTTTAATAAGGGGGATTTCTTGCCTTATAAATGGGGTTGGGACCATCAGTTGTGTTGAGGAGAAGTCAGGTGGATACACAGCTGATAGTCCTACTGAATAGACTGTTAGAATTTGTATTATGGCAAGAAAAAAACAGCTAAGTAAAGAAAAACGAGTGGCCATCATTACTTTAAGAAATGAAGGTCAGTCAGTCAGCCGAAAAATTGGGAAAACTTTGAAAGTAAGGGCTATTTGACCATGAAGGAGAGTGATGGGGTGCTGCGCCAGATGACCTGGCCTCCACAGTCAACGGACCTGAACCCAATCGAGATGGTTTGGGGTGAGCTGGACCGCAGAGTGAAGGCAAAAGGGCCAACAAGTGCTAAGCATCTCTGGGAACTCCTTCAAGACTGTTGGAAGACCATTTCAGGGGACTACCTCTTGAAGCTCATCAAGAGAATGCCAAGAGTGTGCAAAGCAGTAATCAAAGCAAAAGGTGGCTACTTTGAAGAACCTAGAATATGACATATTTTCAGTTGTTTCACACTTGTTTGTTATGTATATAATTCCACATATGTTAATTCATAGTTTTGATGCCTTCATAGTCATGAAAATAAAGAAAACTCTTTGAATGAGAAGGTGTGTCCAAACCTTTGGTCTGTACTGTATATATATATATTTCTTGCAGTACTGAAATACGCCCCTATACGCTTTCACCAGAAATAACTGCAGCAGTGAGCTGATAATATATATTTCTTATTGGACTGAATTAGGCCACTATATGCTTTGACCAGAAAAAAATTTAAGAGTGAAGTGCGTATATATATTTCTTGCAGTACTGAAATACGCCTCTATACGCTTTTACCAGAAAAAACTGCAACAGTGAAGTGAGAATATATATTTCTTATTGGACTGAATTAGGCCACTATACGCTTTGACCGTAAAAAAATTTAAAGAGTGAAGTGCGTATATATTTCTTGCAGTACTGAAATACGCCCCTATACGCTTTTACCAGAAAAAACTGCAACAGTGAAGTGAGAATATATATTTCTTATTGGACTGAATTAGGCCACTATACGCTTTGACTGGAAAAAATTTAAAGAGTGAATTGCGTATCAGTGGCGTGCCCGGGGGGGCGGTGCGCCCCGGGTGTCGGCTCTGACGGGGGTGCCAGCAGGCCCAGAAGCAATGAGCTCTTCCATCAATACAGATGGAAGCGCTCATTGCTGAAGCGCTGACACCCGTGACCCAGTCCCACATACTGCAGCAGGGCAGGGAGCGGAGCGCATAGTTCCCTGCCCCGCCGCCGATCACCTATGCGGTAGTGAAATCCCGGCGCAGGCACGCGTGATGATATCATCGTGCGCGCCTGTGCCGGGACTCAGCAGCACAGTGCCGGGACTCTGCAAGCAAGCGCAGGTAAGTATTTAGCTATTAGTGTTTCCTTCTTTTTATTTTTTTTTCTTTTATGTGCCAACTTTGGGGGGACATGAATGGGCCGGGGTGCACAGAGGACGTGTGGGGGCAAACTTTTATTTTATATTATAATGTGGCAACTTTGGGGGACATGAGGGGGCCGGGGTGGACAGAGGACGTGTGGGCGCAAAGTTTTATTTTATTTTATAATGTGTGTATTTTATTTGATAAAGTTTGTGTTAGATCTAGCCCACCAACACGTTCTCGGGGGTCACCTGGGGCTGCAGAAAACTCAGGATCAAATTCTACAGCGGTTTTACTGGCCCAGCATATTCAAAGAAGTGGAAGAGTTTTGTAAATCTTGTCCGACCTGCCAGATAACTAGCCCTGAGCCACATTTCCGTAGTCCCCTACTACCTCTCCCGGCTATCGAAGTACCGTTTGACCGAATAGCTATGGACCTCATAGGCCCAGTACTGAAGTCTGCCAGAGGGCATCAACACATCTTAGTCATTCTAGACTACGCCACTCGGTACCCACTGTGACATACATCAGCCAAACTCATAGCTAAGGAGTTAATGGAGATGTTTTCCCGATTAGGACTACCTAAAGAGGTTCTGACTGACCAAGGGACCTCTTTTATGTCCAAGGTGATGAGGGAACTATGTAAGTTGCTGCACATAAAACAACTATGGACGTCCGTTTGCCATCCGCAAACGGACGGTCTGGTAGAATGGTTTAACCAAACATTAAAAAATATGTTGAAAAAGGTAGTGTCTAAAGATGGGAAGGACTGGGACCTCCTTCTACCCTATCTCATGTTCGCAGTGCTAAAGGTACCCCAGGCCTCTACTTCGAACTGCTATATGGCAGACACCCTCGCGGTCTCTTGAACGTGGCTAAAGAGGCGTGGGAACAACAACCCACTCCACATAAAAGTGTCATTGAGTATGTTACCTAGATGCAAGATCGGATAGAGACAGTGTTGCCTCTTGTTAGGGAGCATATGGAGGCAGCTCAGAGAGCCCAGAGTCGGGTCTATAATAGGCAGGCTCGGGTCCGGATCTTTAACCCGGGTGATCGGGTTTTGGTTCTGGTGCCGACCATGGACAGTTCCTGGCTAGGTGGCAGGGGGCGGGCCCTATGAGGTATTCGAGAAAATTGGAGATGTAAACTACAAGGTACACCAGCCAGGGCGGCGAAAGCCGTAGCAGGTTTACCATGTGAATTTACTCAAACCATGGAAAGATAGGGAAACCTGTACAGAAGACAACCCGTGGCCAGGTTTTCTAGGAGAAGAGGTACCGGCCCCTCTGTCTGATGCAAGAGAGGCGGCTGCCACAGTGAAAATTGCTGACAGCCTCTCCTCTAAACAGACTCAGGAGGCCAGGGAGTTCGTTAGTCGGAACACGGATGTGTTCTCAGATCTCCCTGGACGCACTTCCATAATCCAGCATGACATTGTCACTGAGCCTCAGGCTAAAGTCCGATTAAAACCATACTGGGTGCCCGAGGCTCGGGGACAAGCCATATCGGAGGAGGTGCAGCTAATGTTGCAGCTAGACGTCATTGAGGAGTCAAAAAGTGAGTGGGCCAGTCCTATAGTGTTGATACCCAAGCCAGACGGGACGTTGCGGTTTTGTAATGACTTTCGAAAACTTGAGGTTTCCAAATTTGATGTGTATCCCATGCCCCGGGTGGATGAACTCATCGAGAGGTTAGGACAAGCCCAGTATTTTTCTGTTTTGGACCTCACGAAAGGGTACTGGCAAAGAGAAAACTGCCTTCATCACGCCTGAGGGGCTGAAACAATATAAGGTCTTACCCTTTGGTCTGCATGGTGCCCCCGCCACTTTTCAGCAACTAATGGACATTGTGCTTCGTCCACATCGTTGGTACGCTTGATGACCTATACTCAGGATAGGTCATCAATATCAGATAGGCAGGGGTCAGACACCCGGCACCCCTGCTTATCAGCTGTATGAAGGGAAGGTGCTCACAGTGCGCAAGTGCCGTCTTCCTTCTCTCCTGCCAGGTGTCGGACCCCTGCCGATCTGATATGATGACCTATCCTGAGGATAGGTCATCAATATCTAGAGCCTGGAGAACCCCTGTAAGAGACACAAATGTAGGGAACTGTAGATACGTCAATTAGATATCCTCATCCCATGACCTTACTACAGATAGCATCATTCCATTAATCCACCACAATCAAAACCAGGCAAGTGAAAGATCAATAAATATTAAGATACGTACATAAATGGTGTGCGTAGCGGCATGACGTAGGACGTGGACGTGCTGCGCCCTGCCCCCTGCCTTCCTCGCTCAACAGTACCATTCATGCTTCAGCCAGACGTATGAATCAATGTCGCGAATTGTTCCACCCACATTTATTTTGTATGGGACGCGCTGAAGGTCTCTATTGCGGTAAAATAAAAAGGCAACGAGTGGAGTTTCATAAACAAGAGAACTTAATCATAGAGACTTTCCAGATGTTGCAGTGCCCTGGCTAAACAGAGTAGTGATTCCCTCCGCACACAGTTGGAAGAAGCGAACCAACAATATAAGACCTTTTTGGTAAATAAAGCCCAACATAAATTATTTTTTCAAGGACAGAGACGTTTTAGTGCGGGGGGGAACAGGTAAGGCTACTTTCACACTGCCGTTTCAGGGTCCGCCTGTGAGATCCGTTTCAAGGCTCTCACAAGCGGCCCCAAATGGATCAGTTCAGCCCCAATGCATTCTGAATGGATGCGGATCTGTTCAGAATGCATCAGTTTGGCTCCGTTCAGCCTCCATTCCGCTCAGGAGGCAGACACCAAAACGCTGCTTGCAGCGTTTTGATGTCCACCTGGCGATGCGGAGCCAAACGGATCCGTCCTGACTTACAATGTAAGTCAATGGGGACGGATCCTTTAACATTGACACAATATTGGTGCAATTGTAAACTGATCCGTCCCCCATTGACTTTCAATGTAAAGTCAGGACGGATCCGTTTGACTTACACTTAGACTTTTTTTGACTAAGTGTATGCAGACGGATCCGCACTGAACGGATACCATCGTTTGCATTTATAGGTGCGGATCCGTCTGTGCAGATACCAGACGGATCCGCGCCTAACGCAGGAGTGAAAGTAGCCTAAAATGTTAGCTGCATTAGTTGCCAATCAAAGAGGAGTCAGTAAAATTAGGTCCATTAGAAATACATCGGGCCAGATAGTAAATGATCCAGATCAGATTAGACAGGAATTCGCTAATTATTACTTTACTATATATAAATCTGAAACGGTATGTAATCAGTCTACCATTAAGTATTACTTAGATCAACTAGAAATGCCCTCTCTTTCGGTACAGGAAAAAGAAACACTTAACTACCCTATCCGATTGGCAGAATCGGGGTTCTTGGTACCAGCGACAGCAGCCAAAAAAAAAAAAAAAAAAGGGGGTTGGGTGGGATTATGGGATAAAATATAATAGGTCAGAATCTACAGATCTAGATTTAAAGTTACTGTCCATCAGTTTGTTAGGATTGTATTAACATTCCTTATCTATGTTTGTAAGTTCTTTTTTTCTACTTGTTTATTGGCTTTAAATCTTTTTTAACTATTTTGGAGAAAAAAAAAAAAAGATCCCTACAATCGATTGTTGGGGGTTTCTGAAGACGGACTTGTGGCAATCTGCAAGTTTGCAATCTCATAATCAATTACCTGTTTTTGATATTCAGGTTTGGAGAATCAATTTTTAGCATGCAGTTGTAAATTTCTGTACTATCAGGTTTTTTGGACTATCAAATGGCAAAGGAAAGGAAATGTTACTTTTAAATTTCATCTTGAATAAAACCATAAAGACTGTGGAATTAAGCCACGTCAAGAAGAGCTCTTACTTGTTTCAAGAAAGCTTGCCAGAAAAGAAGGAAACAACAAGAAGTAAACAGTCGATTTGCTTATTGTTTAAAAATCATTTGAAATTAAAAAAGATTGCCTAAGACGTTGCAGAATTTCCTTAAACGATGTATTCAGTTACCAAACAGAAAATCTGCTTTGTCATGGATGTGATATTATAGACCAGTGCCAGGAAAATTTATTGCGTGGCATAGGAGTTAAGGCCGTATTACACAGAAAATCGCTAATGAGCGTTCCGCATGAGCTTTTGTTAGTGATCATCTTGCAGTGTAATACTGTTGCCAATTTCCAGATGAACGAGCAGTCATCGGGCAATCCAAATCTTTTGACATGTTAAAAAATTATCATTTGCATTTGGCAGATCGTGGTGTCTAATAACAATCTGCCACTGGCAAACCACTAGACAGCATGGGAACGAGTGATGTCACAGAGATCGCTACATGTAATAGTAGAAGTCTCCTCCGCTAGCAAGCAGGTGATTGCTGGGAGGGAACGCTTCCCTCCCGACAATTGTCTGCCACATCGGGCTGTTTAATACTGCCTTAAGTCACTGTCGATGAGCAAATTCCTCGATTTTAGTAAACTTGCCTGTAGTGATGGACGAACATCTGCCGGGACGGTTCGCGAACGCCATCAAATGTTCACAAACCGCAAGTTCGCAGCGGATCTCATTCATTTTAATGGCAGGCGAACCTGAAAAACCTTCAGCTCATATTTGCAGCCAAGAAATAATTACTAGAAGTGCACAAATAGTCCCACAACATGGACAGTGACATACCAGATGTATTATTCGAATTTGCGATCTCCATTCATTATTTTTTTCAATGCGAAATATCGGCAATATAATTTTCGCGTACGCGCATGCGCAAATGTACTATACAGTACCCAAATGCACTATAAAGAAAGTATATTGGTATAAAACACCCCGCTTCAATCAGTTTTTTTGTGAGATGACTGGTATATCACACCAGTAGAAATTATTTGTTCCAATAACGCTTGTCCCTCTATATACCTGCTGTATCGCAGCAGAACCGCACACAACTGCCGCACAATACAAATGCACTAGAATATACCGTCTAACATAGAAACTATATTATAACGTTGTACAAGGAAGGCAATCCATTAGAATATACATAAAGGTAAAACGTAACCTTTAATAATGTTACTATGAGGATCCATTCACACTTCCGTAAGTGTTTTGCGGATCCGCAAAACACGGACACCGGCAATGTGCATTCCGCAATTTGTCACTATAATAGAAAATGACTAATCTTGTCTGCAATTGCGGACAAGAATAGGACATGTTCTATTTTTTTGCGGAAACGGAAGCACAGATGCGGAAGTGCGGATCCGCAAATGGGGATGCGGACAGCACATTCCGGCCCCATTGAAAATGAATGGGTGTGTAACTGTTCCACAAAATTGCGGAACGGACGCAGTCCCATTTTGCGGATGTGTGAATGGAAAAGATATCCCTCAAAATGAAAATAAATGAAATTATTAAAGTTAAGCAAAAAGCATAGATGTGGTCGGCAATAACAAGTGCTCGGCGGCACCAAATCAGAAACCATATGTCCTACCACAATCCGGGGGGTTCCAGTGCACATCGATGAATCCAGGAGGGAAAGCAAAAAACATCTATCCCTGGACTAGATGATGATGTGGTATTGAAGGACAGGGTGGGCAAAGAACTGTCCCTGATATTGCCCTACAGGGGGGTGCTATTCTGGCCCTGATAGCCTAACCACAGACCACCCGCCCTGATAAGAGCGACCCCGTCCGGAACCTTACCCTATATAAAAATGGCCCTAGTAAGCCCCTATCCCCTAGGCCCCTGACTTCCAGGTGATCACTATATAGAGCTATGTGATTTTGACTTATTATAAAAGTATATTATAAGTATATTACACCCATCTGTGTATCACACATATCGATTGCACACCATACCTGTACTTAAAATGACTTTTGTGGCCCTATTAGCTAGCGTTAGGTGTCCCTAACAGCCTGTCCCTGCCCCACACAGCAACCTCTCCCTACACTGGCAAAACACTGAATGTAAAATGGCGGCCAGATCGGGTTTATTTATAAGGTAGGGGGTGTGTCCATGTGCTGAAACGTCTCAATTGGCTGTCCTGTACCACCTGATTGATGTGTCATGGGTCAAAGTTCTTCATAATGTAAAAGAATATGGCGGGCGCGAATTTCTCCATATGTTCGCATGTTCGGCGAATCGCGAACACGCAAAGTTCGCCGCGAAACGACCGCCGGGCGAACCGCAAGGCCATCTCTTCTTGCCTGCCCTCCCAGTGATTCAAGTTGTATAAGGGTCGTTGAGTCTGCACTCCAGTGATAGTCTCTGACTCACTAGCTGTGTTCCTGGTTCTTGTGCTTATTGGCTTGCTCGTTCCACTGACCGTGGCTCGTCTTCTGACGACTTTCTGTCTCTAGTTTGGTATTGCATAGCCTGTCTGGTTCTGCCACATTTACAAAAGACTCTGCTATACAGACAGATAGAACGCCGAATGCCCCGGAATGCGGTAACACCATGTCCTTCCTCTCCTCTTCGCAGGTACTGCTCCGGTATTTCTTAACCCACTGGTGGCTTCAGAGCTTATATGCCCCACCTTTGGAAGAAAATGAACATAGCATAGATCCACTAAAAACTTTTCCAAAGCACTTAATTTACTTACAAGATTCTTGTTTATTTGCGCAAAAAATCCAACACAATGCCTGACCCGGGTTTTGCTCCACTTCAACTGGGGTGTCTTGGATCATCATGGGCCGCACGAGATTTTTCGCCAGATCTTCAATCAAGATGGCTGCAGCCGGCTCGTCGCAAGCAAATGGATGAGATTTTGCTTGTTTTTTTTAAACATTTTTTTTATTTTACACTGTGTTATTTCTATCAGATGCCGTGATAAGCTATGAACGCAGCATCTGAGAGGTACAATGACTGGGAGAGGCGCAATCGCAATCCAAGGTGGTGCGCTGTGGTTTGGCTGCGGTCGTTGAGCGTCCAGTCATTTTAATATTTATGTGGGCCTCAGTTGTTGGAGTGACCGGTAGTGTTCATTCTGCTGGAGTTTTTCTTGTTGCCGTGTCTTACATGCTCTTGTTCTTTCAGATACCTGTAAGTGTATAATTTGGACCCTTGGACATTCATATATATCTACTGGGCGAAACAGAGGGCCCAGGTTTGTCCAGGTGGCAGAATTTGGACAGGGAAATGGTAGAGGTGCATTGGATGGGTGTTTGGGGTTTGACTTGGTATCCGATACGTCCTCGATTTCAGGTTAGTATTTGTAGATTGGGGGGGGGGGGTGTTCTACAAATTTTAGTCACTCATGTGGGAAGCAATCACGTGGATAGCTATCCTACGCTGAATTTTATCAAACACATCAAGCGGGACCTGTTATGCTTTTGGGATCGGCATCCTGGTTTGCTGATTAGTTGATCTGAAATTATTTAACGCTGGAGGAATCAGGTTTCAGTCTCTACTTTGGATGGGAAGAATAACAAAGCCTGGATAACTTTGTCAGGCTGAATGGGGGCTTGGTGGTGGGACTCGTGTTATTGGAGAAGGGAAGTTTGTAAATTGGTAGGGATGGGGTCCACCTTACAGATTTAGTTTTGGATGTGTTTAATTTTAGCCTGGAAGAAGTTTTGGAGTTTGGGATCCATGATTGGTGGAGTATGCAGACTTAAAACAATCAAGTCTGGATACTTTGGTGTTTTTTTTTGGCAACAACATTACCCTGTTCAATGGGGATCATAAGAAAATTGGGTGATTTTAATTACACTAAGGTGTAGTATGGCATATATGGGTTTCTCTAGGGGGCGGACCCTGGGAAGCAAGTTGTTGCTCATGGTTTACTGTTAATGGATACCCATGGTTACACGACTTCAACTGGTTGAGGTTTTGTGGCTAGTGGTTGTAAGGGCACCACTGCACTAATGTGGATGCATGTTTTATATAGCTGTGCAGTGACCCAGAGGGGAGGCGCAGGCCAAAGAGCATGGGAGTGGTGATTGTGGCCCTGAGGGGGTAGTAGTACTCACGGTTCATGGTGGCAGTCCTCCTTCTGGTGTTCCCTGGAGCTGTGCAGTGAATGGGGGGGGGGGGGTGTACCTTCTTTTATTTTTACCTTGGGGCATTCCTTGACTTTGTGGGGCTCCTGCCTCATGGTAGTTGGGGTGCCCTTGATGTTAGGTGGCTGGCAGAGTGCCAGACAGTAGTACGGATGCAGAGGCCAGTGGGTTGTGGAGTAAATTTGCAGACCCAGTTTAGTGATAACAAAGAACAGTCTCTTTACTGAGGATGATGAGAGTTGCAGCACACATAACAGCAACAGGCTCAGTTGTGAGGTGTAGCACAGAGCTTACCTTTCCCAATGGCTGTGTATGGGACACAACAATGATGGCAATGGTAGAAATCCCTGACTCTCCTTCTAAGGACACTTTGCAGTCTCTCCACAAGACCACAGGCATGCTGTTCCTATTAACTCCTTATGCAATTCATAATTGCCCCCCAAGACTCTTGTTTCTCTTAATAAGAGGACTAAACTGTAGGGGGAAAAAAATAATCACTTCCAGATCTGGCCATTTACCCCCTTCCTAATCAGGCCTAATTTTGCAAATCTGACATATGTCACTTTATGTGGTAATAACTTTGGAATGGTTTTACTTATCCAAACCATTCTGACATTGTTTTCTCATGACACACTGCACATGTTAATGGTAAATTTGAGTCAGTATGTTTTACCTTAATTTATAAAAAAAATCCAAAAGTTACAAAAAATTTGGAAAAATTCACTATTTTCTAAATTTGATTCTCTTTGCTTTTAAGACAGTGATACCTCATAAAATACATATTAATTAACATTCACCATATGTCTATTTTATGTTGGCATAATTTTGGTAATGTAATTTTATTTTAGGACGTTAGAAGATTTAGGATTATAGAAGCAATGTTTTTAATTTTCAAGAAAATTTCCAAAATCAAGAACCAGTTCAGTTCTAAAGTCACTTTGAGGAGCTAACATAATAGTAACCACCCATAAATGACCCCATTTTAGAAACTACTATTCAAAACAGTTTTTTAAGAAATGTTGTTAGCCCTTTAAATAGTCCACAGGAATTAAGGCAAAATGGATGAAATTTCAAAAGTTTTTCTATTTTAATAAATTTTTCCCTGTAACACATCAAGGGTTAACAGCAAAACAACCCTATTTATTACACTGAATCTGCAGTTTACAGGAACACCCCATATGTGGTCGTGAACTGCTGTACGGGCACACGCAGGGCTCAGAAAGCAAGGAGCGCCATATGGTTTTTGGAGGACAGATTTTGCTGGAATGGCCTTTGGGTGCTGTAACGGCATACAAGGGAATACTCCAAACTCCCGAACGGAACCTCACGAATAGCTGCTAGCAGACGAATAGGAAACGTACCCAAGCGGCTTACACTCCTAGCAATCAGTCTCTAGCAGCATACAGTGAATCCCCCCAAGAACGAGACGAGGCTCCGTGTTGAAGGTAAAGCAGTGGACAGCCATAGCTGTGTGTTTATTGTTCTTATATAACATTGTTACACACTAATACCACCCACAGGGTTTTGTGAAAACAACCAAAAAACACGTACAATACAGTAAAACACTCCCACACAAAATCCTCCCCTCTGCCTGTGATACAATTACCTTACACAATGGGTTGATGTAATTATCACAGGCAGGAGAATACACAATGTCTTCTGTCCTGGAGACAACCGAGGAGTAATTCAATTATCTCTAAGGACAAAAGGAAATCGCCAATACACACGTGGAGACAATAGGACAGACATCACTACTCAAATATACAATGTCCCAACCATTACAGTAAACATAGACATTTAACATATCCCCAGATGGCTTGGATCTGAGTGCTCAATATATCCAAACAGCGCTCAGATGCCACAAACACAGTCAAATCGCCATGGGGTTTAAGTTTAGCATGGGCTGATGAGAGGGCCCATAATCCTGGGGCAAGAGGCTGGCAACCAGGCTTCTCCACCACCCAGTGGTGAGGTTGGTTTCGCAGCATTTCTCCCCTTTTCCAAACAGACTAACAGGGTATCTGACCTTCTGCCGGTCAGTGCCCTTGTTAGTCCAGCAGCCCACCCACAAAATAGAAACAGCAGTACAGCCCACCCACAATAAATGGTTACTATACCTGAGCAGGGGAGAAACCTGTCCATGTCCATGTGCCTCACTACGGCTGTGTGGGGGACTGGTAGACTGTCTTGGTGGGTTGCTGAGTGGGCAGAGACCAGCGGTACTTTGCCCTGATGCCAGTGCTACCATGGAAAAAGCCTGGTTGTACCCCCTGTGCTGTGAGTGCAGAGACCACGGTCCCATCTGCACGGTTGTGGGGCTTACTGTCTCCCCCTAGTACATTAAGCTGCCGCTGGGGAATGGAGACTGGGCTCCCAATTCCCAACAAATCCTTCTGTTGCTGTGGGGTGGAGACTGGGCTCCCAATTCCCAACAACTCAATCTGCTGCTGGGGGACAGGACCGACTGTCTCTGGCCCCTGGAACTCAGCCTGCCACTGGGGAATGGAGACTGGGCTCCCAATTCCCAATAAATCACACGGCCGCTGGGGAATGGAGACTGGGCTCCCAATTCCCTGTAAATCACCTGGCCGCTGGGGAATGGAGACTGGGCTCCCAATTCCCTGCAATTCACACTGCCAATAGGGAGAGGGGGTAACAAGCTCCTCTCCCATACATACTTCCGACTGTCTCCGCTCCCAATACAGTGTCCTGTTCCTGGGGAAAGGAGACTGGGCTCTCTATTCCCTGTAGGACATTCTGCCACTGGGGGACAGGACCGACTGTCTCTGCCCCCTGTAACTCAGCCTGCCGCTGGGAAATGGAGACTGGGCTCCCAATTCCCTGCAGGACCATTGGAGAGACCTCGGTCCCACCTCCACCGGCCACCTGGGGTTCTTCCCAGTAAATCTCCACAATATCTGCCCAGCTGAATGGGTCTGGATCCGGGTCTGTCATCTTGCTGTCCTGCTCAGCCTTCCCAATGGAGTGGAAAAGATCTCGGTAGTCCTGCTACAGTTCCCACTCCAGGGTTGCTAGGTGAGCCAGGTCTTTCTCTACCTCATCGGGGTCATCCCAATCCTGCCTAGCCTCCCTCTCATAGAAAATGTCCTGAAGTCTGGACTGTGCATGGCTCCCGAAGTCAGGCTCTGCAAAGGACTCCCATAACAAGCCAGGACCATCAAACTCCTCTCCCTCTGGCTTGTGCTCAGCTGTCCAGGGTATATACTGAGCCATATACCACCAGGCATCCTCCAGCCATAGCTCCTGCCATACCCGGTGCTCTAGTTCCTTCACTCATTCCTCCAGGGGCTGCTCTCCCAGGAAGGGCATCCGCAGGGCCACTTGCTTCTGCAATCGCTGCTCTTCACTGGGGAGACTCTCGCCTCGCTGGTATTGTACATTATCCAGGGCCTGGTACCAGATGCCTTTCCTTAATGCATCCCAGCCCTCCAGGTCTTCCTCATCATATGCCACTGCTGGTTCCATCCTGCTGCTGTCAGGGTCGCTGTACTGGGACCTGCATTGCCCTCAAATTGTAAAATTCATGGAATGGTGTCTCCTGTAGCTGCCCTTCTGGCTGTGGGAATGATCACACCGCTTGCCACCAATTGTAATGGCATACAAGGGAATACTCCAAACTCCCGAACGGAACCTCACGAATAGCTGCTAGCAGACGAATAGGAAACGCACCCAAGAGGCTTACACTCCAAGCAATCAGTCTCTAACAGCATACAGTGAATCCCCCCAAGAACGAGACGAGGCTCCGTGTTGAGGGTAAAGCAGTGGACACCCAGAGTTGTGTGTTTATTGTTCTTATATAACATTGTTACACACTAGTACCACCCACAGGGTTTTGTAAAAAAACAACCAATAAACACGTACAATACAGTAAAACACTCCCACACAGAATCCTCCCCTCTGCCTGTGATACAATTACCTTACACAATGGGTTGATGTAATTATCACAGGCAGGAGAATACACAATGTCTTCTGTCCTGGAGACAACCGAGGAGTAATTCAATTATCTCTCAGGACAAAAGGAAATCGCCAATACACACGTGGAGACAATAGGACAGACATCACTACTCAAATATACAATGTCCCAACCATTACAGTAAACATAGACATTTAACATATCCCCAGATGGCTTGGATCTGAGCGCTCAATATATCCAAACAGCGCTCAGATGCCACAAACACAGTCAAATCGCCATGGGGTTTAAGTTTAGCATGGGCTGATGAGAGGGCCCATAATCTTGGGGCAAGAGGCTTGCAACCAGGCTTCTGCACCACCCAGTGGCGAGGTTGGTTTCGCTTCTAACTACTTCCAAAAATATTCAGCTTTGATATTAATGAGTTTTTTGGGTTCATTGAGAACATGGTTGTTGTTCAATAATAAAATTAATCCTCAAAAATACAACTTGCCTAATAATTCTGCACTCCCTGTATAGATTAGCTTCTCCCTGCATTGACAATAACAAGCACTTACTGATTGCTCTTACTGATTCATGTATCTCCTGGTGGCTGGTTAGTTACTTAGCGAGCTGGGGATACAGCAGAATCACTCACTGACAGCACTGACAACTCTGATCAGTGAGAAATAGAAAGGAAAATATATATTTATGGCATAGATATATATATAATGTACACTATGTGAGGGAGAAGTGAGTGCAGCAGCCCAGCCCGTCGTGCCAGTCAGTACTGCACTGTAGTGTACTAGGAAGATGGATGTGCCTTAGCAACGCTCGTTTTAAAGAGTGCTGCAAAGGGACATTTCTGGGCACATTTTCTACTATAAACGTACGATTTCAATAAATAAACTATAATACAAAAATATTCCCTATCTCTGTCCCTGCAGCAACCGGACCATAGGGGCAATATGTGTGATCGTGGTGTAGTAGTAGTTTACTCACAGTTCTGTAGAGCTCCATGGGCCGGCATGCAATGAATGGAAGGACAGCACCAGTTCCTTCGGGGCACACTCTGTTGTCCAGGGACTCCCACAAGATGGTGGTTGAGGTGCTCTTGGTGGAGTGGTTTTTAAGGTGACGGGGAGGCAGGGTCCCTGGTGTTCGTGACGCCAGCACCGTAAGGTGCAATTGAGGATAATGAAGAACAAGGAGAGTCAAAGACTGATGAGCAAACTGGAACTTTAGGCCTCTTTCACACTTGCGTTGTCCGGATCCGGCGTGTACTCCATTTGCCGAAATTACACGCCGGATCCGTAAAAACGCAAGTGAACTGAAAGCATTTGAAGACGGATCCGTCTTCAAAATGCGTTCAGTGTTACTATGGCAGCCAGGATGCTATTAAAGTCCTGGTTGCCATAGTAGTAGTGGGGAGCAGTATACTTATAGTCCGTGCGGCTCCCGGGGCGCTCCAGAATGACGTCAGAGCGCCCCATGCGCATGGATGACGTGTCCATGCGATCACGTCATCCATGCGCGTGGGGCGCCCTGACGTCACTCTGGAGCGCCCGGGGAGCCGCACGGACGGTAAGTATACTGCTTCCCCGCTCCCCACTACACTTTACCATGGCTTCCAGGACTTTAGCGTCCTGGCAGCCATGGTAACCATTCAGAAAAAGCTAAACGTCGGATCCGGCAATGCGCCGAAACGACGTTTAGCTTAAGGCCGGATCCGGATTAATGCCTTTCAATGGGCATTAATTCCGGATCCGGCCTTGCGGCAAGTGTTCAGGATTTTTGGCCGGAGCAAAAAGCGCAGCATGCTGCGGTATTTTCTCCGGCCAAAAAACTTTCCGGTCCGGAACTGAAGACATCCTGATGCATCCTGAACGGATTTCTCTCCATTCAGAATGCATTAGGATAAAACTGATCAGGATTCTTCCGGCATAGAGCCCCGACGACGGAACTCTATGCCGGAAGAAAAGAACGCAAGTGTGAAAGAGCCCTTACTTATGAGTAGAGATGTCCGGTTCATGAATGAATCGTTCTTTTGAATCGATTCTTTTCACTGAACTGGAGGAGTCGATTCCTCTGACTAAGCTAATCCGTTTGAAGCACCTCAGTGTGAAGTAGATATCTGATTGAGACTATTTGTGACAACAATCCCATTGATATTTCAAGATTTCAAAGCTGTGAGTGGCCCACAATGAAAGAGTGTGGGGAAATATCCTTCTAAAATATAACCTTTATATGATATACATTAAAATATACACCTGAAGATGCATCACAATACAAAACATATAGTCAAGGGGTTCTGGGTGGATACCCCACTGCTGGTAAAGAAAAAAGACAGAACTTAGCACTGATACGCATAGGTGAATGCTAACAGTATAACCCAACCAACACAAGTATAACATGTATTGGGGTTCCAGGACGGATACCCCACTTCTGGTAGGACAAGAATATAAGATGTAACTGCTGCGCCAGTGTGGACACAGACAGTCTTACCTGACCGACCAGATGACTAGGATCAGCGTGGTAAGGGAGTCAGGCCTGACGGAAGGGAGTGTAGACAGGGAAAAACAGTCATGAGAGTATGGATGCTGTGCCCTATATCACCCTATATACTTGGTAGGATTGGGGCCTGCTCCCATGCTGCCTGTCTACACAGAGCACTCGCCCTGAAAAGAGCGACCCCGTCCGGATACCTGTCCCTAGTTATGGACCTGAACCCTAGTCTAGTGAACAAACATAAAAAACACAAAGCGACTACAGGCCTCCCGACGTGGCACGTTTCTGTCGTGTCGACTCCTCAGGGGGATAAAATGCATGTAGAGACAAAACGAAAAATATACCGTCTATGACCGCAAGAAGCAGTCAAACATATGCTGCAGTAGGACGGTTATATGAAAGACTAGACCCAAGGTTCAGAGTCAAAGTCTAGGGGCAGGCATCCATGGTGCAGGATTGCCATGCTACAGAGGAATAAATGCTTCTCTGCTCTGCTCCTTGGTGTGTAAGGATCTGGTGGTCCTCACTAAAGGTAGTATCCCTAATGTTAAGGGGGTTCATCAACCTATACCAGCCACCGTGGCTGGTATAGGTTGATGAACCCCCTTAACATTAGGGATACTACCTTTAGTGAGGACCACCAGATCCTTACACACCAAGGAGCAGAGAAGCATTTATTCCTCTGTAGCATGGCAATCCTGCACCATGGATGCCTGCCCCTAGACTTTGACTCTGAACCTTGGGTCTAGTCTTTCATATAACCGTCCTACTGCAGCATATGTTTGACTGCTTCTTGCGGTCATAGACGGTATATTTTTCGTTTTGTCTCTACATGCATTTTATCCCCCTGAGGAGTCGACACGACAGAAACGTGCCACGTCGGGAGGCCTGTAGTCGCTTTGTGTTTTTTATGTTTGTTCACTAGACTAGGGTTCAGGTCCATAACTAGGGACAGGTATCCGGACGGGGTCGCTCTTTTCAGGGCGAGTGCTCTGTGTAGACAGGCAGCATGGGAGCAGGCCCCAATCCTACCAAGTATATAGGGTGATATAGGGCACAGCATCCATACTCTCATGACTGTTTTTCCCTGTCTACACTCCCTTCCGTCAGGCCTGACTCCCTTACCACGCTGATCCTAGTCATCTGGTCGGTCAGGTAAGACTGTCTGTGTCCACACTGGCGCAGCAGTTACATCTTATATTCTTGTCCTACCAGAAGTGGGGTATCCGTCCTGGAACCCCAATACATGTTATACTTGTGTTGGTTGGGTTATACTGTTAGCATTCACCTATGCGTATCAGTGCTAAGTTCTGTCTTTTTTCTTTACCAGCAGTGGGGTATCCACCCAGAACCCCTTGACTATATGTTTTGTATTGTGATGCATCTTCAGGTGTATATTTTAATGTATATCATATAAAGGTTATATTTTAGAAGGATATTTCCCCACACTCTTTCATTGTGGGCCACTCACATCAGTGTGAAGTAGCCAGGACTGGTGCAAGGATTTTTGCCACCCTAGGCGAAAGCTAATTTTGCCGCCCCCCTTGACTCAGCCCATTGACCACACCTTTTGACCCGCTCCTTTTTTGTCGGCCACCTATTTAATGATTATTGCATGCAACATTTTACTTGACCAGTTAATTTTAGATATTCTAGATATTCTTGGTAGTCATCTGCCATTTTGGCCTCAAAACATTACATGACCCCCTACACTACATTACATTATTGACAACTGTAAGTTTTTACCTTGACTGGTGGTAGCCTAGGTGTGTTTATCAGCAGGTCTGCTCCAGTCACTGTTATGGGGGATCTGTGGATGACACTGTTAGGGGGATCTGTGGATGACACTGTTATGGAGGATCTGTGGATGGCACTGTTATGGGGGATCTGTGGATGGCATTGTTATGGAGGATCTGTGGATGGCACTGTTATGGGGGATCTGTGGGTGGCACTGTTATGGGGATCTGTGGATGACATTGTTATGGGGGATCTGTGGATGACACTGTTATGGGAGATCTGTGGATGACACTATTATGGGGGATCTGTGGATGGCACTGTTATGGAGGATCTGTGGATGGCACTGTTACGGAGGATCTGTGGATGACACTGTTTTGGGGGATATGTGGATGACACTATTATGGGGGATCTGTGGATGGCACTGTTATGGGGGATCTGTGGATGACACTATTATGGGCGATCTGTGGATGACACTGTTATGGAGGGGGATCTGTGGATGAAACTTATGGGGGGGATCTGTGGATGACACATACCGTATATAGCATCTTATGCTATATGTGTCATCCACAGATCCACCCCATGACAGTGTCATCCACAGATCCCCCTCCCTATAACAGTGTCATCCACAGATCCCCCTCCCTATAACAGTGTCATCCACAGATCCCCCTCCCCGTCGCTCACAGGAGTGTACATATATAAACTGTAATTCGTATCCTGCAGTAACTTTTAATTTAAATCAGCGCTCATCTCTTTACTACCTTAAACTCAGCTCCAGTAACAGGCAGCGCGGGCGGAAGCGCCCACTCACTGACGTCACGCGTCTGTGCCGCCTAGTGGGAGGAGCAGGCGCGTGACGTCAGTGAGTGAGCGCCGCCCACACTGCCAATTACCGGAGCTGAGTGTAAGGTAGTAAAGAGATGAGCGCTGATTTAAAGTTAAAGTTACTGCAGAATACGGATTACAGTTTAAAAATGTATACTCCTGTGAGCGGCGGGGCCGGTGTAGAGTAGTGCAGGAGAGTCAGAGCGGAGAGCACTGTGACTTCTATTGCGGCCAGATCGGTGCCCCCTGCAAGAGTGCGCTCTACGCGGTGGCCTACCTTGCTTATGGGTGGTGCCAGCCCTGGAAGTAGCAGGGACTCTAGCAGGTCTTGTGTAACATGATCCTAGAGTGAAAGCCAGGCTTCTGCCTACCCCTGCAACCAATCAGATCTGTGAAGCAAGCACTGAGTCACACCCAGTACACTAAGCCTAAGAATCTAATAAGCCTACTAGTTAAAAGAATCAAATGATTCTACTTAGTTATAGACTCATTCGATTCTTTGAGTTAAAGAATCAGATAAGTTACTAAGTTAAAAGAATCGTGTGTCACCTCCAGTAGAACAAAAAAAAGTAGTGGGTTTGTTATGCGGATCAGACATGGACCAATTGCATATTGGGCTGCCTGTCTGACGCGGTGTAATGTTGCGTATATATCACCAATAAATAAGCCTTTGGTTCTTATCTTTTGAGGTTGGCATCTGGAGCTTTGATGGAATATGATGCAGGATTATTATTTATACACTTTATTATGTTAATTTTTTCCCTAGAAATCCAGTGGTCCTGCGTGGCATCATCACTGCATTAACTCTGTGTTAGACTTGCTGTGGGTTTGGCTGCGCTGTCCGTAGATGCAGTCTATCTTCTATGAAGGATCAGACAGCTCCTCCTGAGCTTCGGTTCACTTGCTTGTCAGCCAAATCGGTTCTTTTGAATAAACTGATTCAAATGAACCGATTCATTTTAAAGATTCGAACTTCCCATCTCTAGTCATGAGGTAGAGCTGCAACTCCAGACAACAGGCTTGGTGGTTGGTTAACACAGGCTTTAGCTTAGCTGGTGAAGAAGAGATACTTTCTTAGCTGTGCTTTTCCTCTCAATTAAACTAGACTTCAGGTACTTGGATCTTTATCAGAATTCACATTTAGCTTCTGCAACCTACAGGACGGTCTCCCTAGCGTCAGGCATCAATCTTCTGCTCCATTATTTATAAAGGTTGCCTTTACACACAAAAGTCTACTGTGTCCCATGCTGGACTGTGGTACTGCAGAATGATCCTGTACGCTAGGTCTTGGTTCCTTCCTTAGATTCCCCAGCTGGCAAGTGCCAAGGGGACACACATCGGCTACTACATGGTGTTCCTTACTCTCCTCACTCCACAACTCCTCAACTCCCTGTGAAAGGCCTGTTACTTATATAAGATGTACTAGGACCATCTAGTGGTAACTAAAATGTAGTGCAGTTACAGTACCATCCTGTTGTTAGGAATGTGCAGCTTAATACATACGAAATAGACATTAGCATATAATTGCAGTGGCCAGGTACGGGTGGATAATATTCTGTATTTGTCATGACACCAATTGCAGCGTGCGCAGGGTACTTTCCTAGGGCCTCTCCAAGGTGTTATAACGCACGTCCCAGATTAGGAATGCCAGAGTGGTGTAATGGCCTATAATGTCTCTGTAGTGTTGTGGTAGTTGTGTCACAGTGTCTCCTACCTGGGTACGGCCGGACTCCTGGCTTCCTGGCTGACTTGCAATAAATTTGAGTGTAGTGATAGTAGGAGTAATAGAGGAACTTGGCAGAATAAATGATGTCCAGACCTTTAGATGAAGTTCAAACGTTGCTTTACTTGGAATAACTTGCATCCAAACAGTATATAGCTTTGGTCTCTTGGTCCCAGCAGGTTTTGGCAATGATTGGCAGGAATGAATACTTCTGCTTTAAATGTGGAGCTTGCAGGATAAAACATCTGATTGGTAGGCGGTAGCTCTGTAACTGTGGCAGGATTAGCTTCTGCACTTATCTGGTACCTTCTGCTGTGTGGGGACAGACTCGCTGAGGAGGAATTGGCTTCTCCTAGGCACTGGACTTATCTCACAGATGGATTCTCAGGGGATGCTTTCTTCCTGGAACTCTGGAGTTTGTCTGTAGTTTCTGCTCCTTCATCCAGCGGAGCTGAAGGTGCTCTAGCTGTGTATATATATATATACCTGCATTCCCTGGATTTTATGTGGCTGTCATGGCCCATGAACAGGTAGGAACAAGAGTTAGGGACCACTCATGAGACAGCCTTGACGCGGTGAGTGGCTTACTATGCTTTGGCCAAAATATAAACCAATGTCTCATCCAGCATGGAGGGCAGAGTGCTGGATGTAGTGTGCGATCACATTTGCATTTTCCGTTTGTATATGTATTTCGCCATAGTGATGTGCACCTGCAGGCAGGTTGTGCTGACCCAACCCCTTATTTTTTTCTTTGTAATATATATATACGGCCAAGTCTCAGCAGAGACTAGGTCCTTGCTGTCTTCCCTAAGAAAGGGCTAAGAAGGGGGTTCTCCTGGACACTATCACACAGCCTTTCCCAACAGGGATGGCTGGTACACTGACTAACTTCCTTCTCCACCCATACTGCAGGATGTGGGACCAGCCCACCTCTCCACAGAGGGGGAGCTAAGCTGGAATAATCCATTCAAGCTCAGATACACTAAACTGTAGCTTGTACCTGCCAACGGGTTGCTGCCACCTACTGGTAACCAGGCAAGTTACACGAACAATTGCTTTTAACATAGTTTTGTATGCACATTTGTGGAAGACATAATGTAAATTATATCTGATGACATTATAAAGACTCTTAGAAGACAGTAGCGGGGTAGAGGCGTGTAGTAACACAAGTCTGGGGTGTTACACAATGATATGCTGAAAGATTTAGGGACCCACTACTAGCACGGACACTACATCCCTACACATTAGCAAAAATATAACATGGCAGTTACACTTTAAGTTTGGATGTGTTCAGTTTTGACCTGGCGGAAGTTTTGGAGTTTAGGTCTGTGTTTGGTGGAGTATGCAGACTTAGAGTTCATTATCCTATTGAATGGGAACCATAAGACAACTCAGTATAATATGACTTACAGTATATGGGTTTCTCTAAGGAGTAGACCCTGGGAAGCAAGTTGTTGCTTATGGTTTGGTTTTAATGGTTCTCCTTGGTTACACCTCTTTAGCTGTTTTGTAGCTAGTGGTAAGAAGGTCACCGCAGCACTCATGTGGGCGCATGTTTGGGTTAGGAGGTCACAACCTTACTTCCTTCAGGGCACACCCTGATACTGGGGGTACTGGACTGGTAATAATTTGTGGTGCCCTTGATGGAGTTCATCTAGGTTTTGGGCAGGAGTGAAGAGGGCCATCGGATGGAGTAGTGGAGTCAATAACCAGCAGCATGGAGCATCATGTCCCAAACTCTGTACTCATGTAAAAAGGTCTGCACTACAATAAGCCCTGGTACTGGTCGGTATCTACAAGAATATGGCTCCAGGAATAATTATAAGGAATAGTTGGTCACCTTAGATTATGTAGTGCCCTGGAGCAGGGGTACTTTGAAGTATTTGCCTCTATTTTCCCTATGCAAAGTTATCAACTCCTTAATTTATTGCACTTTAAAGGGTTAGCTTGTACTGACTTACTGTATAATGTTTAATTCTGTGTAACTGCATTTCATGTGTTTGTTATGATATCTTTCCTGTTTATTTGCATTGTATTTTCACGGTACTGTGGAAAGGGTTAATGAATCCTGAGAGACCTTTGGGACTTTCTAGTTAATAATGAGAAGCAAGTAATGTTTCACAGTTACCATAATGGTTAAAGAAGGGCATGTTTTGGAAGGAAAAAGCTAGACTTGTTTACCACCAAAACCAGACAGACTGACCTTTTGGATGTCTGGGTGAGCTATGTTATTATTTCTGAAGATTTGATGTCTGGAAAAACTGCTCCGTCATTCTCATTGACTATTATTGAAGTTCTAATGCAAGTCTATGACAGACGATAATTGTAACAATGTGTCTGTTTAGTGTTGAATCTATTTTTATTGAATAGAAAAAGAACACAACAATCATACATAGCAACCAAGACATTGTATGAAAAATATATCTCCAATTCCATTTCCAAGACCATGCGAAACATAAAATAAAGTGCACAGATGGATTCAGAGACCACCGTATTTCTCTGGGCCGCAACACTGAGGACCAGAGAAGACAATTGCCATCAAGTAAATACTAAAGGAGAGATTCGGCAATGCTAGGTACATACAGTGTAATATGAAGAACCTTAACTGCTAAATGGGAAGGCAAAAGGAACTTAGGACACGTTCCTGAGATAGTCAGTGATGGCGGTTTAAACAAAGGGTTACTAAAATGTAACTCTTACGTGAAACAGATTAAATCATTAACCTAGTAGAGACAGGGGGACAGACAAGAACAAAACACGACAAAACAAAAGACAGGGGAGGGGGGGGGTTGGGAAGTGGAGGGGGAATAGGGGGAAGGACATGAAAACATATCACGTATCCCAGGTACAGTCACCTGAGACCAACCAGGTTTGAAGACGAGAAGAGCTCCTAAATTGTTTCCAGGGTTCCCAGGTTAGTGCAAATGTTTGGACTTGATTAAAGGCCTCAGCTTCCATTTCTTCCATCCTGAATAAGGCATCTAGGGCACGTATCCAAGTAATTCTCTGCAAACTGTCTGAAGATCTCCACTGACGTGGTATGATCTGTAGTGTTGAGCGCGAATATTCGAATTGCGAATTTTTTTCTCGAATATCGCAATTTCGAGATTTCGCGAATATTTAGAATATCGTTCTATATATTCGCGAAATAGAATATTCGTTTTTTTTCTTTTTTTTTTTATTATATTTTTTTCTTTCCCACTTCCCTAAAGTTGTTCTTACCTGTCCTTTGGATTCCTGGCTTCCTGGCTGCTCCAGTCAGTGGCGTTTTCAACTTACTGCTATATTCCATATTAGCTAAATTACAATCTAATCTATATGTGTATTTTACGAAATTTCGCAATAGTCGCAATTGCGATGCGAGTAATATAACACGAAATATTCGCATGAAGATTTCAATTTAGCACTGCTATACTCCATATTCTAGCCTAATATGGAATATAGCTGTGCTAAGTTAGCACTGCTATATTCCATATTAGGCTAGAATATGGAGTATAGCAGTGCTAAGTTGAAATCTTCATGCGAATATTTCGTGTTATATTAGTCGCATCGCAATTTCGACTTTTTTAAATGTTCTTAATATTGCTCTAACTTCGTCTTTTAGAAATTTCGCAATATTGCTCTAACTTCATCTCTTAGAATATTACGAATATTCTAAAAAACGAAGTTAGAGCAATATTACGAAATTTCGTAAAATACACATATAGATTGTAATTTAGCTAATATAGTGCTATAATCCCTTTTTTTTCCTGTAATTTTTTTTTGCCTCTTCTAAACTTAAGTTTTGTAAAATATGTACACTATTAAAAATTATTACTATAGCAGTATATTAGCTTAAATACAATCTATGTGTATTTTACGAAATTTCGTAATATTGCTCTAACTTCGTCTTTTAGAATATTACGAATATTCTAAAAGACGAAGTTAGAGCAATATTAAGAACATTTGCAAAAGTCGAAATTGCGATGCGAGTAATATAACACGAAATAGTCGCATGAAGATTTAAACTTAGCACAGCTATATTCCATATTCTAGCCTAATATGGAATATAGCAGTGCTAACTTAGCAGGGCTATATTCCATATTAGGCTAGAATATGGAATATAGCAGTGCTAAGTTTAAATCTTCATGCGACTATTTCGTGTTATATTACTCGCATCGCAATTTCGACTTTTGCAAATGTTCTTAATATTGCTCTAACTTCGTCTTTTAGAATATTCGTAATATTCTAAGAGACGAAGTTAGAGCAATATTACGAAATTTCGTAAAATACACATATTAGCCTAGCCATAGTCATTAGCATAGGAACGTTGCCTTATACTATCAAGATAAATTTTCGCAATATGCGAAAAAATATTTTCGCGATAATTGGAATAATTGCGAATATTCGATTTCGACGAATATAACACGAATATTCATGCGAATATTCGCGAAATATCGCGAAATCGAATATGGCACCTCCCGCTCATCACTAATGATCTGTCTCATAGAAAGGACAAATGTTTTTAGTACTCCCTTTTTGACATGTTTGATCCTACCCGGGAATATAGAGAGCAGGGCAATCAAAGGGGAAGGAGATATAGTAGACCGGTAAAGTGCATTGTACAGAGCAAAAATGTCTTGCCACAAAGGGGCGACCCCAGGGCAATCCCACCAGATGTGTAGCATGGAACCAACCTCTGAATGGCAACGCCAACAAGAGTTGGGGATCGATGGATAAAAATGGTGCAACTTAACCGGAGTCCTATACCAACGAGTAAGGATCTACAATGTGTCTGTTTAGGCAGTGTTTCTCCACTACAACCTTCCCACTAGAAGGTTCTAGTTCAGCTAGGAATGGTATATAAGTAGGGCAGTCAAAGCCCCTAGTGTTCAGCAGTTAGGTATCAGTGCTTAGAAGAAGAGACTGCTAGACTACTTGGGTGACAAGAAGAAGACTCTGCAACAGACCATGGGTCACCAGCCTTTTTCCAGGGTACTGGCCTTCTGAGTGAGAGAGGGACAGCCAGCTCAAGTCTTTCCTCGGCATAAAACCTTCTTCTGACAGGGAGGAGAAGCCAGCTCAGTGCCTTGCCTGTTTTGCGCTTGAGTTCCTCCAGTAAAGAAGCACCCTGGTTTACTGCAAACCCTGACTCTCTGGACTTATTTTCCATTGGGGAGCACCACGCCTTACCATCCCTTCCAGAGAACAGCAACACATGGTGACACCTCAAGGAAGTCCTGGGGACCCAGTGTAGTTTTGGAACCACCCCAAACCCGGCCACTGCAATTACAATGACTATTGATCCATCAGAGCACAAACCATGTGATACAACGAGCTAATCGGTTTCTGGTAACTCCAGATGGGATCAGCCCTTTAAGGGGATTGCATTAAACAGGAAATATCAGTGACAGATGTATCTAATATATCTAAATTTGGTTATTTTTTGTATTGTATAACTAGTATTCATTGGTGGTTCTTTATGACATGACCAAGCAGAGCCAGATCTGTCTTTATTGATATGTAGACACTACTGGCAGGCGGGTAAATAATCATCATTTTATGTCACTATCTCCCAGAATCTTTAGCTGTTATTATAAGAAGCTCTGCATTTATTCAAGAGTCAGATGGGTAAATTGTCTACATTGACTGTGTATGCAGAGGTCAGTGTGGTGCAGCAACACAGTAAGGTTTCTGCATGCGGTTTTGGAAGCCAAAATCAGGGGTGGATTGTACAATGAGAGAAGGTATTCAGGACAGACACCACTTCTCCTCTTTTTTTAAATTCACTCCTGATTTTGGCCTCTAGAACTGCCTGCAGAAACCTGACCATGTGGCCGTACCCTAAAGTGGTTGTCTAGATTTTGATAATGACGGACTATCCACAGACTATCCACAGGCGTCTGACTCCTGGCAGTAACTGGCACCAATCCACCTCACTTGTCTATATCCCAGATGTACAGACAAGTGCAGGACAGCACTATAGTACAGAAACAAACGTAGAGAAGGCTTCCAGCGTCTCCAGTTAAAAACAGGTTTTATTTGCATCCGACATAGACAAAGCTTACACTTTTCAACCCTTCAGTGGTGTCTTTATCATAACTTATCATCTGTAAGAATGTAAAAGGAATCATCGTGGATTATAGGTATGTGTCACCGAGGTTCCTGGCCTCGGTTGAGTAAGAGCCAGTTTTCATGTGTCAGCAGCAGTTGCTGTTTGACACTTTGCTATTTAGTATGGCTGTAAATAGCTGATCAGGGACGGCTCTTACTGGGAGTAGTCAAAGTGCTGGGTGGGTGACTACTCCCCACGTTCCAGGCCGGGTTTTGTCAGGCCTATAAAAAACAGTCAGCAGTGTCAGGTGTGGGGATTTATCTCTCTCTGGCATTGGAGCTCTGGCAATCTCTGTATCAGGATCTGAGCCTTGTGCCAGGCTGGAGGCCTGAATCCGGGAGTACTGCTCTGTTCTGAGCTATGCCTGTCGGGTGTGGATTAACACCTAGGACAAAAGGTGACTGTTTCGCTTGTTTGAGCTATCTGGGTGTGAACTAACACCAATACTGCAAATGAACGTACTGTGTACTTGCAACAAGTGTGAATAAACACTGAAGTTTTTGAGTTATAAACTGGTCTTTGCCGCTTGTCCGGACTACCAGAGCGAGTCCCCACACAGCTCACAAACGTTTCAATAATTATAAAACATAACTTAAACATCATTAATCAAATGTATGCAAAAGTACATCAGCCATTGTAACAATAAAACACGATTTGCATAAAATCACAATTGGAATGCTAACAGTATAGATGTAAATATACAGAGTATAAGACACAATGTAACATCAGGTCTTATTTGCAGTTTAACCTGTTGGGTACACAATGTATTAAGAGTAAATAACCAAAAGGCCTCCCTGTTTAAGAGCTCACGTCGATGATTTCCACACCCCAATAGGAGGGTCTACTTTTTGAATACTGATTAAATTTGGCCAAGAGGTATCGCAGTCATAGACCAAAGCAAAATTAAGGGACACCGCAGAGATACATCTAGGGTTTGGACAGGATATATGAGATAAATGACATCTAACTCTAATCTTGAGACAGCCTCCTGCTACTGATCAGCTGTTGGAAGAGACCACTGCTCCCCGGTGAACACTGTGGCTTCCTTCTAGACAAGTGACATCACGTTCTTCAGTCTCATGGCTTATGTGCAAGGGTGTCGGGAGTCTGACCCCCACTGATCAGATATTGATAACTTATTTCAAGGATAGACCATCAATATATAAATCTTGGATGACCCCTTTCAATAGAAAGAAAATGTTCTGGAGCTGAGAAGTCACTTCTCTATTTAAAAAAGCATGTCCACACTTCTCGTCTTCTTCTACTAGGGCCTCCACAGACAGGACCAACTTCTTCCTATGACATAAAACTTCTACAGCAGGTTTTTCCTCTGGACATAGATTCACTCAGTGTTCAGGCTCCATTAGTCACATCACTAATGGGGCAGGGGAGATCAGGACACGAGGTACTAATGGATAGGAACAGTGTTAACATTTAATACCTGGCTTCTTCCATAAGACTTACATCACCTCATTCCATTACACATTCGTACAGCACCCATGAGCTCACCTTCTACCGCAGGGATCAGCAACCTATGGCACTCCAGATGCTGTGAAACTACAACTCCCAGCTTGCAAACATGCTCGGCTGTTCTCACAACTCCCATAGAAATAATTGGAGCATTCTGGGAGTTGTGGTTTCCGAACATCTGGAGTGCCGGAGGATGCTGATCCCTGTCCTACCAGGTTTCACCTTTACGGCTTCATCAGGGATTGTGTCCCGAGCTGTGAAAAACCTGATGTGGAAGTTTTATTCTATAGGAAGAAGTGGTCCTGTCTGTGGAGGAGAAGTGCGGACATATAGTGGATAATCCAGAGATACTGACTGTTTATCTCCCGGACTTTGCTGTTTTGTCTGTTTCTGTGACTGTTGTTTTCCATCATCCTGTCCTGTATTAAAGAGGCCCTCTCCCCGCTCCTAACATGCCTGTTTTAATAGCTTCATGCATTCCCTGTGTAATAACAATTCTGGAGCATCTATTCTTATGGCTCTATGTTGTGCCATTCTTTTATTATTTCTACTTGAAGTTATGAATGTTATTATGCTAGCAGTCTGCAGTAAGGGTACAAAGGGGTGGTAACCAGTTGGGGGTGTGTCCCTGCACAGTCTGAAAATGGCAGCACTGATTGGATAGAGCGAGTCTGTGCAGGGACACCCCCCAACTGGTTACCACCCGTCAAGTCTGTACCCTTACTGCAGACTGCTAGCAACTTATTCATAACTTCTAGTAGAAATAATAAAGGAATGGTACAACATAGAGCCATAAGAATAGAGGCTCCAGAATTGTTATTACATGGGGAATGCATGAAGCTATTAAACCAGGCATGTCAGGAGAGGTGGAAGGTCCTCTTTAAGAGCTTGTTGCTGTTTGATCCTCATATCTGTGTCTTTATTACTTTGGATGGGATTTTCTAGAAGTGATGAGGTGATCCGAGAAGAGACAATACAGTATTGTCATAAAAATGAAGGAAATGCCATTTAATAGCCTAAAAATAAAATAGAAATAGCGGCTTGGTCAGAATGTGTTATTAAAAGGTTAAAGTTCTTCACACATGAGATCTATCTATCTAACTAACTCATATTTATCAATTATATTTATTAACCCTTTAAGTACGGTAAATATTTATGATCTATAGATCCACTCTGCGGAGAGTGTATCTGTAACAGAATGAGATCCCAAAATTTAATAGATGGGCTTTCCATGATGCTCAGTATTATCTATAGGCTTCTGATTATCTCAAATGTGGACCACTTTCCAGGAACATGGGGATCCCCCGATGGCCTTCCACAGTCCTGGAGAAGAGGTGGAGATGTGTGACTGTCGGTGTCATTCTTACAACTTACCTCGGTCATCAGTCTCTTGTCAATCACTTGAAAAGCAAAATCGGAAGCAGAGCCAGGAGAATGAGAGCGCTCAATGGACCAGAATCTGGGGAGAAATCACATAATACTCCTTACAATCCGAGCTGTACTCAGTAATCTCTGCCCTTACTTATCTACCAGTCACCGCTCTGTACTTGTAGTAGTGGCTGTGCTCGGTATTAGGCTGGGGCGACATGAAGACTTTGGGCACGACACAACCAATAATCCAAGTGTAGCACAGCCTGAATCACACCTTATGAAAGCCATATTGTTCCTCAGTTGGATTTCTTTCGACTTCTTGGTCACAGCAATTTACAGATTGTAGCACGATCCTATTCACTTCCATTCGTTGCCATTCAGGCTGCTCTACGCTGTGATATTTGTTAATCAGCATGTGTTGTAACCCCGGCCTTACGCGTCTCTGCTGCTCGGCCCCCCTCAAGTGATCGCTACTGAGCTGTATTAAAAGGAGCAGCCATTACCAAATATAATGAAGGGGGCGCAGCACCATCTGGAGCACCACAGCCCCTTCCGTCTGCTCATCGGTGGGGTTTCCAGGAGCAGGACACCAAAAGACAGACCGTCAGTTGTCATGTAAAAGCACGTAACAATCATTTCTCAGCAGGATCTACTGCAAAATAATACCCGTCTTGTGAAAAAATTGCCCCTTTCGGCAGAATCAACCCCATTAAACCAGGAACACTGCCTGGTTGGATTGATCCTGCTAATTAAAATGATATCTGTCTTGTGAAAATTGATTGATGGGTTCTTCAGATTTTTTTTAGGTTTATTCTTTATGCAAGCAAGGGCTTCAGTACTCTGAGAGGGTGAGGCCATTACTGAGGAGCTGAGGTGCACAGAGGGGCCAGGCCCGCTCTCACTTGCATAAAGAATACATTTTGTTTTGTTTGCCGAGGAACCTAACAGCCAGTTTTCACAAGACAGATATAATTTTTATTAGCAGGATCAACCCAACCAGGCACTATGCCTAGTTTAATAGGGTTGATTCTGATGACAGGTGGGCATTAAAGTATTTGCAAAATTCACATATAATCATCCATTCTCCCCTCTTCATTACATATACTGTATATACAGCTATATATATATATATATATATATATATATATTCAACTCACTCAGGGTAGATTGTCCATCATTTTCTTCGACAATGGTAGCAGTAGCAATATAACCAATAATGCTAAATGTTGTCGGCCTTCTAGTTGTGGTCAATGACATGCTTCGGTTGGCACTATGAGTCAAAATATTTAGAATAATCGTGATGTTGTCACTTCCACCATTCAGTATCTGGGGGGTGAGAGTGACTTTAGAGTCAATATATATTACGAGCTGCTGTGACCCATTAGTGGAATTGGAATAGGTAAAATTGTTCCCATTGCTTCCCCTTGAGGACACCGATAAATCAAGTTTTGGCTCTTTGATCATGGAGGTGCAGAGGGGATCGGTGGAGTTGATGCATTGGGTTTGATTCTTCTGGGCTACCACTGTGAACAGGATTGAGTGGCCAGGGTATGGAGTGCGGCCTGCTGACGCAATTTCTGTGTCTCCGATGTGGGTCGATGGGACAGAAACCCAAATTTCTAGATTGTGCCTGATTTGTTGAAATGTTTGGGCTCCGACTGCGGAAGAAATAGCAAGAGAAAATGAGATGTGTAAAGAAACAAGAGCTCCATAAACTACATTTCAGAAGAAGAACCTCAGTCTCGATGAAGGAATGAAGTATTGCAGGTCCCCAACCAAGGGAGAGGACTAACCATAAAAGCAAGTTCTGCAACCATCAAGAGAACTGTGCCCATCAAGATATCATAAATGCTCATGGCCCTTGATATACCATTAAGTCAAAATATAGGGAAAGGCACATTTCATTAAAGGAGTTTTCTTTAAAGGGTTATCCCATGATAAATGTAAAATAAAAATCAGATATTATATAGTGGATTACAATCTCTTATTAAAAAAGCTAGAACCAGCCCTGTACCTCACATGGATCTTGAGTTCCCTCCATTCATTTCTCCAATTTCTCTGCAGCTCTAACCCTGTAACTGTCATGTGCGACCACTTCAATGATGCTACTGAGGTGGACAAGGAAATAAGGAAAACAGCAAACAGCAGGTGGCGCTCTTTTAATAGATTTGGTTGACTAACTTAGTGGTTATATCAAATATGCAATTACAAAAGTACTCAGATCCATGTGATGGTTTGAAAAATTTTGAATATTTTTCGAGAGAAACATTTAGATTAGGTGATGTCACAGCTTATGCCATCTTAACCTCTGCGCAGGTCACAAAGCATGCCTAGAAAACTCTCCTATGGATGTCAATGAGGCCCCCTCCTGACCTTTGTGTCTATGGCCCATAGAGGTTGCTGTAAAGAACAGCTCAGGCAAGATGGCTGCCTTTGTAATCATGTACAGGAAATAAAAAAATCTACAAATAGAACATAAAAAACTGATTAGATAAAAAAAAAACTGATGCATCACTATTCCTAAAAGTCAGAAAAAATGATTGGTGACACATTCCCTTTAATACTGTATTGTTGTAGCGGTGGGAGCTCCATTTCTACTGCTCATTCTTCACAGCCTTAAATGCAAAAATTCAGATGACTCGCATCCACCTCTAGGGGGCGCTTCCTAAATACACAATAATCCACCTTCATGTTAGGCACACTGATTCTATTAAAGGGGTTTGTCACTTCAGCAAATGGAATTTATCATGTTGCCCAGCGGACCCCAACCACCGTGCCGTGGATTATGTGGTATGCCAGAGTTGATCTCCTAATTGGATTGCTAGTGTTGAGCCACACTGACCTAAAAAGCCTATTCCCCACTGGTTGGGGATCTCTGCAGTAGGGCTTGGCGACGATGGGCAGCTCAACCACCCCTATTGATAAGATTTAAAAGTAGTGATGTTGATTCCTGAGATGTGTAGATTCTGTTTTTTGTCTCCTTCTTATTTACTAAGCCTCAATGAACATCCTGTATAAACCTCTATATAAAGTTTTTAATTGTCCTGAATGTGGGTCTAGTTCCTCTAGTCTTTCATGACATGTTGCACGCCTCACTCCTCACATCATTTTGGACCCTGTTTTTGGACCTTCTCTTGGTAGGAGATGTCTCCAGAACTATTGAAAATGTGACCTAACTAAAAAGTATTTGCCTCATAGGCACATCTTGGAGAAATCTCATAGTGCTTCATAACTTGCATCACTCTCATCATCATTATCATCATCATGAATCCCAATCTTCTCTTACCAAGTGCCCAGAGAGTAAGGAAGATCAGGGTTTTCTTTCCACAGTCCATCATTTGGCCTTCGTCAGATCTGACCCGGTGATCTGGTCCAGAACGGGATCTACTGGCAGAAGAACCAAACAGACTCTTTACTGTCACACATCGTGCTTGCTGTGTAGGAGGAGCAGAGGCTGATCCCCGTCCGGCACCGCTCCTCCTACACAGAGCAGCAAAGCAATGTGTGAGGGCATTGTGTTGCTGCTGTGGAACGCCATGGGCTGGGAGAAACGGTGAAGCGAGGAGAGGACGGCTCCCTGCTTCACCATTACAATCAGCCCAGTGTCGTAACTAGAGGTCTATGGGCCCCAGGGAAAGCTTTGGACTGGGTCCCCCACCCCCATTAACCCGCAACCCCATTATCCCTCCCCGCCACTCGCTCTGTATATATATCACTTGGCCCTCACCCAGACTGTATATATTTCATTTGGCCCCCACCCAGACTATATGTATTTCATTTGGCCCCCACCCAGACTGTATACATTTCATTTGGCCCCCACCCAGACTATATACATTTCATTTGGCCCCCACCCAGACTGTATACATTTCATTTGGCCCCCACCCAGACTGTATACATTTCATTTGGCCCCCACCCAGGCTACCTGCACACGTTGCAGATTACGTCAGTTTTTTCTCCACAGATCCTCATGTTGAAAACCTGCAGCGTATTACAGTACCAGCAAAGCGTATAAGATGCTTCTGGGACTGTATGTTGGAGGGACTGATGTTATTTACATGGGACTGTATGTTGGAGGAGCTAACAGAAGGGAACTGCAAATGTTATTTACACGGGACTGTATTGGAGGGGCTAACTGAAAATGTTATTTACACGGGACTGTAATGGATGGGCTAACTGAAAATGTTATTTACATGGGACTGTATTGGAGGGGCTGATCTTAAAGGGGTTGTATCATCTCAGACAATGGGGGCATATCTCTAGGATATGCCCCCATTGTCTGATACGTGCAGGTCCCACCTCTCGGACCCCCACCTTTCTTGTAAACGGAGCCATGAAGGTCACGGAGGGCACACCGTGTATGCACAGCAGTCCTCCATTCTTTTCCGTCAGCTCAATAGAAATGAATTCCCTAATGGTGGCACTGGCGGTGCGCGGGTCACTCCTTTGTCATGTGACTGACGTCACTAGGGGGCAGAGATAACAGGGCGGGAGGTGGATGCATCCTGTCTACAAGCAAACATCCTGATCTCGCCCTAGACGGCAACAGTCAGGCAGTAACTTAAGTTAAGTGAGTGAGTCAGGGTATCTGTCCAACGCAGCAGCGGCGCAGGCGCAGCCAGTGGGAACACACACTAGCCGGCTGGCAGCGCCCAGCAGATGCAGTTCTGAGTACTGCTGCTGTTCCCGCGAGACCCGTGACCTCCAGCGCCGGGTATCGACGAGATTGAGCAGACCGGCCGCGATCATTACGCCCCTGCCTCAGCCGTTCTGGGACCACGGTTCAGCCACTGAAATCCAGGACTGTCCCACCAGATCCCGAACGGTTGGGAGGTATGGGCTTAGTATCACATATGATGGGATTAGATACAATTTCATAATTCACACATAATACAATTTTATATAAGGCTCAGCAGACAGTGTCACACATGATAGGTTTAGATACAAGGCTCAGCAGATAGTATCACAGATGATAGGTTTAGATACAAGGCTCATTAGACAGTATAACATGATTGGCTTAGATACAAGGCTCAGCAGATAGTATTCCACATGATAGGCTTAGATACACTGACAGGCTACTTTCACACTAGCGTTTTTGCTGGATCCGGCAGGGTTCAACAAAAACGCTTCCGTTACTGATAATTCAACCGGCTGCATCCGTTATAAACGGATCCGGTTGTATTATCTTTAACATAGCCAAGACGGGTCCTTCATTAACTCCATTGAAAGTCAATGGGGGACGGATCAGTTTTCTATTGTGTCAGATTGTGTCAGAGAAAACTGATCAGTCCCCATTGACTTGCATTGGGGGTCATGCCGGATCCGTCTTGCTCCGCATTTCAGGACGGAAAGCAAACTACAACATGTTGAGGTTTGCTCTCCGGTCTGGGAAGGCAACTTAACGGAACGGAATGCATTTTGGAGCACTCCATTCTGTTCAGTTCAAATTTGTCCCCATTGACAATGAATGGGGACAAAACGGAAGCGTTTTTTTCCTGTTTTGAGCCCCTATGACGGATCTCAATACCGGAAAACTAAAATGCTAGTGTGAAAGTAGCCTTAGCACATTCTACTGCACTATATTACATATTATTTCCATATGTTATGAGAACAACCCCCCCCCCCCCAGCAGTAAAGACTATACATTATATATTACTGCCGGCTAGTGTGATATATGTCACTCCCTTCTAGGTAACATTTCTTGCTATGTTATCAGGTTATTTTAGCAATAACTACTTTAGTGATTGTCTTTTACCGTGTCCTCGTAGTGCCGTTCTCTTCCAGGTCTTTCTATGGGGAAGAGCCTTACTAATTAGATATTTATACCATTATCTATGGATATTCCATAAATGTCTGTCTTACGAACGCCCTATTACGAACCCCCATTTAAAAGGTTCAACACCTATATTTGAAACCAGCAAATTCTAGATAAATACTGAACAGGTATATAAGGTAATTCAGAGATGGAGACAAGTACAGCCTCAGTGCTATGAAGAGCAATAAGTGACATCTATGAGATATTCAGTGACTACCTCTCACACACAGAGCATTACCTTGATGTCCGGTCCGGATGTAGTCTAATGATGACTACGTGATCTTCAATCCTTATAAATCCGTTGGTGAGAGTCCTTCCTCCTCACAATATGTGCGTCTCATGGCCTGCTCCTCCCCACAGTGCACAGATACGTCAGGAGATGATATTGAGAAACATTGACAACAAGAGGACAATAAATCTGAGCACATTTATTGGTGGTGATCACGCAAGAGCAATTTCCTAAACATTTGTGAATCCAGACAGTTGTAACACAATAGTGAAGGGGAAATTTCTATAAATGACCTGTAAATATGGTGAAATGCTGTTCCATGTAAAAGACAAGGGGACTCTTGGCTTTCGTCATCCCGGAGGAAGCACAATATGGGTAGTGGTCTGGCTTTATTGGGGTTATGATATTCGTTTTCTTGCACTTGATATGTCTTTTATGTGGATAATATAACACAGTCGATGCCCTTGTGTTTTCCTCCTGTGGATGCCGCCTTTCCTGCACCTGTTCTTTGTATGAATTCATTTTAATCTGATATATTAATAAAGTATATTTTTACCTCATATGGGGTCTGGTAATATATTTTTTAGGGGATTATAATGGGTAATTTACCATAGTTATAATTATTCCTTTTTTCGCACTACATGATGATTGGATACATGAGTATTGTGTTGTATACATGAGTGTGAGTATTGACTCTTGACATATGTGTATCCTATTCGCTCCCTATTTTTTGGTGGAGACTCTTGGCTTTGCAGAAGACTCATTTGTAGTGTTTTCTTGACAACAGTCATAGAGGAACCGCAATGGGGTCTACCACTACCCAAGCAATGGCTATATATGTTTACCTAGCCACCTATTATTCATCATGTGGCAATATGTTTTATAAACAAAGTACACAATACTCAAATGAATTACATTAAAAGGTCCCCCAGTGAAAGTACCCCCTAGAGATATGGCATGTACTGCATGGTGTAGATGTGGATTAAGAACCTATGGTCTAGATTAGTGTCCCTCAACATTGTTCATCACCCAAAGTATCCCGACTTCAATAAATTACATGACAGTTCCCTAAGACTATGAACTTACACCATGATGACCTATTAAAAGTACAGCATAAGGACAATATGAGTACCCCCTAGAAAAGACATGTGTGTACTGCGTTGGTCCCCTAGATTGAGAGCCTAAAATGTAGGGAATTTGAATTGCATTTCACACTATAATTGGCAGCATACACATCAACTAGTTATCCTCCTCCAATGATCTTTCCACAGATGAAAATTGGAGCATAATTGCTTTAATCCACCACTACTAATAGCTGGCAAATGAAGGATCAATAAATATTAAAGGGTCATTGAGATTTCAATAAAATATTTAATATGTCATAGAGACGTTTGAAAGTTTTGATTGGTACGGGTCAGAGTGCTGAGCTCCTCAACGATCCAGGATCAAAAGAAATCTATGGGTCCATCTCAATTTCGTCTATCAAGTTTTCTGGAGTATGGACAATAAATGAATGCTACCTTTGAATATTTCATCTTGAAAAAATCCACATAGACTCTGGAATAAAGCCACAGCAAAAAGTTATCCATTTGGTTTGAAGAAACCTTGTCATTAAAGTAGGAAACAGTAGATTTGCAAATTGTTAAAAAATTAGAAAGTAATGCATTTAGTTACCAAACTCAAAGGAAATAATGGGGGCATATCGCCAGCTCTAAGATGGGAATACCCCTTTAACTGTGCGGCAAAGCAGTTAGTCACTCTTGACGAGCAACTTTCTTGATTTTAGAACACTTTCCTGCCTTCATTGTGCTTCAGGTTGTAAGAAGGTAGTCGATTGGTCCCTGGTCTGCTCTCTGGGACGCTACAGGCGCCGGTTGATGGAATAACAACTAGCGCTAGTGGGCCACGCAAATCAACGCAATGGCGATGCAGATCACAGGGTTTCCACAGGTCCTACGTCACACACCACTTTGGCCTCCACCTCACCAACTTTCTCTTATAATGGACAAGCCACTACTACAGTACCTCATAAAATATCTAACCTACAGTTCTCTGACTTGAAGCCAGACATGAACCATTCACACTTGGCCTTTTGCCTCAAAACACACCTTTCTATCTGCGCCTCTCTGTCCCTCCTATCTGTGATGTAATACAGCTCTCTGTCCTTACAACACACTTACGCATCAACATCAGGCTTTTCCTCGGCTAACCCTAATGATAGCACCTTCTCCATCATGCTGACAGCTGAGAACCAGCATTCTCAGTGATGGCTACTGTGATAGGCCATGGCAGTGCTGATGAGTACCGCAACCTGCTAGTCCGGAAACCGGGATCCAAAGGTTTAGGGTCATCACACAACATAATATTGCATGTACAGTGAAATAAATATTTCTTCTCAAAAAACTGAGTAGTCTCACAGGCAAGTAATCAGTCTTAACCTATATTGTCTCTTAATATAAAATGAGGTATCTCCCAAGAAAGAGGACCAATTCGCTAGCGCTGCTTTGTGGAAGTGACTCACTATGTGTCAAAATCAGACTTTTTGACAAGGGAATTTAGCCAAGACAGATATCTATCCATAGCTGTTTTGACCCTCATCAGTAAGGAGTAGGATTATGGCTGGCTGGGTGAAATGGCTTGAATGCGGCTTAGGGCATTAAGGAGAAACAGCCCCCTGCTTAAGTCTTTTAACCTGAAAAGAGGAATGTATGTATGGCCTCTTTATAAGGATGTCTCAAGTATGGTGCTTTCTTGGCAAAAGAGGAACCGCCATGGGGGTGGCAGTGATGCCTATGCCCTACCTTTTTCTATATCAATTGTGGCTGAGGTCATTTGCCCAATTACCACTCTATTATAACTAATTGGTAATTTGAACATTAAAGCATAATTTTTATTTCCACAATTAATACAAGGCCAAAATAAAGTATTAACAACCCCACATAGGACCTACACTTGGACTCTGAATAACTTCAAAATACCTAGCCAGCAGTGACAGTGTGAATATAGCATATACCACTGTAGTATACACTCTGTCAAGTGCACATCCCATATAAATAACAAATCATTATCCTCAACATTGCAAAGTATGAATTGTGACTAGCAATGGAAGAAAATAATTGTGTTTACATTGTATGAGCCTTTGAGGAGAAAACCTAACAAAGGTGGAGAATACCTTGAATTGTACCTAACTCAAAGGTAAATAGATGGCGGACAGCCTCCGATGGGAAAGCGTCTGTCATTACACAGAGAGGAAAGAAACATATGTGAAGGAGAAATGCAGGGAAAATGAGAATGAGAATAATATGTCCATCACTTGGTGAAGTCTGGGACATTAGAGCACCACTAATTATGAATTTATGAAATGGATATGCACTTCGTTGATAACCAGTAGATAGAGATGCCATAGTTCAACTACTTCATCACAGAGAAATAGCTCCGGAAATCGTGCACTATAGCAACAACACCTTCTGTTGCAAGTCTGGTAGCAAAAGTACGAAGAAGGAGCATGACATGATTACTTGTGAGCCTTCTCCAAGAGGGGTAGATCGAAGAGGCTACATAAAGAAGGAAAGCCTTATACCATCAGAGTGGAGTCTCTCTAAGTCATTACGAAGAGTGAGGTTGAAAGGTAGAACATATTTTTGTTTTAGATCTGTCTCTTTAAGTCTAAGAAACCAAGGAGCAGTTTTTCAGAATTTGCCCCAGTGACACCAAAAGATTGAGACTACTCAGCATTGGTAAGAACTGGCCTTTACATCTTGGCACAACCCATTTAAATGATAACCATTTGTCTGTCTGCAGCCACCACTAGAGCGAGCTTACCGCCTGCTGTTCATAGATTCAATAAGAGAAATCATTTTAATTCTGTAAGCTCCTGGGACAATATCTGTGGTATTCACCACCCAGTCCTCACCATGCGTAGTCCCTAGAGGCTCATAGCAGACTAACTTCCAGCTTTGGTGTTATTTAGGAATTGTATGGGGTTACTAGTTGGGCTCTGTATTGTACTTTTCTTTTGGTCACTGTATAACAGTAATATTGCTGCTATTTGAGCTCTGTGTTGCACTATACTATGGTGCCTGTATGTGATACTGTGAGGCAGTATTATTTAGTCACTCCACAGTGCTGTTAATTAAACTGTGTGTCACACTATATATTGGTCGCGGTATGCGATACTGTGTGGCAGTATTATTAGGCACTCTATAGTCCTGTTATTTAAGCTCTGCTTTGCACTATTACATGCTCGCCGTATAATACTGTTTACCACTGCCACAATTATGGATTTTTTAAATTATTTTAATGGACACATTGGCCCTGATTTCTGAAGGCTAGAGTGTGCCATGTTGGCCTTTATCAGGGAGGCATGTATGGTCATAAATTACCCTCCTCCTTCGGCTCAAGCTGTCGTAGATTTCAGTCATTATTTACATCAGTTTTTGCATTAACTAACGAAGAATTAGCCGGGGGTGATGGTCACAAGCCATTTTTGTAGACTTGGCGAGGGCGGCATAAAATGTAGATTGTGACTAGAAAAGTCACGAATGCATGAATAAGTTGCAAATCCAGTGGATTCACGTCTTTTATATGGCTGGAATACGAAAGTTTTTTTTTTTTTAGCATCACCCATGATGATGATGATGATAATGACTTACAGAGAAATCTTCCATTAGTGATTCAGTTGAAGAGAAAAACACCAAGAAGCATCAGTAGGATGACTTCAAAGAGAAACAATATTATAATCTGCACCAACTATCATTTCAGTTTGGCCTCATATTACTGCTTTGTTCTCCCTCCCAGCTTTATGTCGGGGTCTTTTGGTGGCGTGATCACGTTTGGTCTGCCTGATCCTGCTGCAGATCCAAGGATCCAGTTAATGATTTACATTGCCCTGCATTTCCTCTTTCAGGCCAGCTATCAGAAATAATGCAGGAGAATTCCCTGCCGCCATATGACGCATGGTAATACAGTATCCCGTGTCACCATAAATGACAGCATGCAAGAAGACATTGATTGAGGATGTTACTTATTTATGAACCTCAGTACTTCATCCTACAGATGTAACGCCCCACAAGAGGGCATTACCACCTTTTGCGCCCCTCCACTATCTTTAATGGTGCACCCTGTGTCATCTTGTGTATTTATTGCCATGTCCTGCACAATGTATATTTATATTTCCTTCCAATTACTGTTTAAGGGTAATGTGCCTGGTTCACCAGCAGGTGGCAGAAAATATGGCAGAGCTAGTTTCCCTGGGGTGGAACCTTCTATCCATTCCAGCCCTCTCTAGAGAGGGAGGTGTTAGTTAGAGGTTAGTTCAGAGCAGCCCCTGCAAGGGGAAGGCTGTGTGCCAGCCAGCAGAGCACTGTCTGCTCTGCTAGGCCAAAGAAGAGAATAAAGAGCTTCAGAGCCAGGAGGAAAGATTCCCTGGATAAAGATAAAGCTAAAGATACAGAACAAGATAAAGACCAAGTCAGACTACAGAAAGTTAAGTTGCAGTTTACAGCAGAAAGGAAAAGTTCCTATTTAATTCAGTCAGCACAGCAGAGCTGGAGAGTTCAGATGTAGCAGGGCCAAATGTGTTTGCTCGTCATATTAATGCCAAAACCTGCTGATGACCAAGATAAAGTTGGAAGATTGTTCCCTGATGGAGGTTTATGCCAAGTAAAGTTCTGCCAAAAAATGAAAAACAAAATGGGTGGAACCATGTGTGGAATATCGATGTGCCCACCTGTTGGATGTTTTGACGAAAATCTTTTTAAAAACCTGCTGTGTCTCTAGATGACCTTATGTTGATAGTAGTGTTAATAGAGCCTCAAAGGCCTGTAAAAATAGGGTAACTGCTTCTATAGACTCTATTACCACTGCTATCAACATAAGGTCATCTTGAGAAACAGCAGGTTTTTAGTTTGTTTTCCTTTAGGTGTTCAAGCAATCAAATAAGTTAGGTTTTAACACCTAAAGGGAAAAAATAATTTTAAAAACTTGCTCTTTCTCTAGGTGACCTTATGTTTATAGTAGTGTTAATAGAGTCTCAAGGGTCTATAAAAGCAGTTACCCTATTTTTACAGACCTTTGAGACTCTATTAACACTACTATCAGCATGAGGAATTTTTTGGCTTGTCTGAATATCAACACACGCAATATTAAACTTACTTGGAAGTATAGTCTCACGAATGTTGAATTCTTGGACATTATGATCACAAAGGGTCCTGATGGATATCTGTCCACCGATCTCTTTAGGAAGTCCACAGCTGTCAATGCCCTTCTCCACGCCTCCTCCGCTCACCATCCGAAAACGATACAGGCAATACCTACAGGGCAATTTCTGAGAACCCGCAGGATCTGCTCCAACGATGAGCAGTTTGAACAGCAGGCATCTGTCTTGACGCAGCGATTCCTTGAAAGAGGATATCAATACAATACGATCCAGCGTGGCTACGAGAGAGCCAAAAAAACAACAAGAGACTCTCTGTTGGTGAGTAGAATCAAAAATAAGGCAAATAGGGATACAGGTGTGAGATTCATCACCCCATTTAACAACAAGTGGCGGCTCATCCAGAACATCTTATGTAGGCATTGGCCGGTCCTACATACGGATGGGGATCTGGCGGTAGGCCTTCCCGCATACCCCCAGATCACTTGGAGGAGGTCACGCAATCTGCGTGACATCCTGACCAAGAGCCACTATGTCCCTAAACCTGTGGGAGGCATTTTTGGGAGTAAGGGCCCCAGGTGGGGGTCTTTTTCTTGTGGATCCTGCGCTGCTTGCAAATACATGGTCCGCTCCACTGCCTTCTGTGATTCTTCTGGCCTAAAGAATTTCAAGATTGTACATAACATAAATTGTAACACAGAGGCAGTGATATACTTGATCACATGCCCATGTAATTTGTTTTACATTGGCATGACAAAGAGAGCTCTCAAGATACGGGTATTAGAACACATTTGTAAGATTAGATCAGCCGCAGAGACACCAGAGAGGGATTGGGAATCACTACAAGCCGTCCCACGACATTTTTGTAAGTTCCATGGGTCCGATCCAGGGGGATTGACAGTGAGAGGTATCGATAGAATCCATCTAGGATCTAGAGGTGGCAATATTAAAGTAGCTCTACTTCGCAGAGAAACTAGATGGATAGTCACCCTGGATACCGTCACACCGTATGGCCTTAATGAATCAAATAGCTTTTCCTCTTTTCTATGAACATCGCGCAAATTTTAATTGCAGGGTATATTTCTTTTTGGTTTTTATATATATTTTCGTTATACTATAATATTGTATGTTTCTTTTTCTTTCTTTTTAAGATCAATCTATCCAGTTTCTTTGGGATTTGGTGGTGTTGGATTCAGCAACCAATCAAGGGAGGACACGACCGATACAAGGGACGAGATTTGATAAGAACATCCAGCAACATATGTACTTGACTGTTAAAATATGTTTGGAATATAATTATCCCCGTACATATGTTCATGACCACTCTGACTTATATATGTGTCAGGGCTATCTCCTGTCTTGATATCGTGATGTCCCATTTGTTGGTGGGGATTTATTGATGGACCTCGTTTCATACAGCCTGGGTCATTTTGATTTTATCCATCCCTGTTGGGTTGGGAGTGCCTGGGTCGACCCCGGAAATGCGGATGTGGAGAGCACGTAGTGTGCTCTCCGCATCCATTCCTGCCCCATTGAGAATGAATGGGTCCGCACTTGTTCCCAATATTGCGGAACGGATGCGGACCCATTTGCGGACGTGTGAATGGACCCTTATCTAGAGAAGCTCCTCCAGTTTTCCTATTCCTGGAGTGAGATTGCAACTTTTTTGCAACTTTAAAAAAAAAAAAGTCTCAATGATAAATCTGGAGTGAAATTCATTAATAGGGATGAGTGAATCGACTTCGGATGAAACATCTGAAGTCGATTTGCATAAAACTTCTTTCTAATACTGTACGGAGCAGGAGCTCTGTACAGTATTAGAGTGTATTGTCTCACAGAAGGCTAGGAATTAAAACTTAACTTTTAATGACTATGATTAGAAAAATCTCTTCATCTCGCTATACAACACATTAGACAAACACGGACCAAACCACCACCAATGACTTACAAAAACATATAGGGGAAAGGGCAGGTTCAATAACGTTGGGGAGAGTTAACCCTACTCTCTCCCTAAGGCCTCTTTCACACGGGTGTCATGTTTTTGAGCCGGATAAGATGCGTGTGCGTCGCGGGAAAATGAGCGATTTTTCTGCGCGAGTGCAAAACATTGTAATGCGTTTTGCACGCACGTGAGAAAAATCGGCATGTTTGTTACCCAAACCCGAACCTGGACTTATTCACAGAAGTTCGGAATTGGGATCGGTGTTGTGTAGATTGTATTATTTTCCCTTATAACATGGTTATAAGGGAAAATAATAGCATTCGTAATACAGAATGCATAGTACAATAGCGCTAGAGGGGTTACAAAAATAATAAAAAAATTAACTCACCTCATCCACTTGTTCGCGCAGCCCGGCTTCTCTTCTGTCGTCATCTTTGCTGTGCAGTAGGAATAGGACCTTTGATGACATCACTGCGCTCATCACATGGTCCATCACATGATCTTTTACCATGGTGATGGATCATGTGACGGACCATGTGATGAGCGCAGTGACAACACCACAGGTCCTTTTCCTACTGCACATCAAACATGAAGACAGAAGAGAAGCCGGGCTACGCGAACAAGTGGATGAGGTGAGTTAATTTTTTTTATTATTTTTGTAACCCCTCCAGCGCTATTGTACTATGCATTCTGTATGAAGAATGCTATTATTTTCCCTTATAACCATGTTATAAGGGAAAATAATAATGGGTCCCCATCCCGATCGTCTCCTAGCAACCGTGCGTGAAAATCGCACCACATCCGCACTTGCTTGCGGATGCTTGCGATTTTCACGCAGCCCCATTCACTTCTATGGGGCCTGCGTTGCGTGAAAAACGCACAAAGTAGAGCATGCTGCGATTTTCACGCAACGCACAAGTGATGCGTGAAAATCGGCGCTCATGTGCACAGCCCCAAGGAAATGAATGGGTCCGGATTCAGTGCGGGTGCAATGCGTTCACCTCACGGATTGCACCCGCGCGGAATTCTCGCCCGTGTGAAAGAGGCATAACTAATGCCTCAATGCGCATCTACATGGAGGTGGAACACATCGTGATCGCCATGGCAGTTTATCAGTCATTATTCACGTTAGAGGTCCCTGGGACCACTATCGGTTTTCCTTTGTTTATGATCTTCATGTACTGGGCTTTGTATCTTCCCACACCTCCGGCAATGTTTATCTGTATACCTTACTAACCGGAGGTGGAGGGGCCAGGTGGCTTTATTATATTCGACAAATTGAACATGTACCAGGCTTTGTTCTTATAAATGTATTGAACTCTGACTTATCTTGAGCCGTTTTTTTTTATCTATGGTTACCGGCTTAATTACATATATTTGGAGCAGTCAAAGTCACTGCCAAAAGTGACTGATGCCTGTCAGCAATCCAGATGTTGTCAAGGAAGAAAGGATCGGTTCCCGGAAGGTCAATTGGACTGTGGATCGTGGTTACAGACCCTGTGAGGCCTCATGGTGGATGGAAGGACTTGTGAGTTGGTGTAAGTCGGCCAGGCCAGGGTCAGCGATCCAGAAGGCTTCCCAGAGAGAGAGAGAGAGAGAGAGGACCGGGTCCCGGAAGGCTGGAAGAGCCGTGGAACAGTTGGAGCTACCAGGAGAGGTGGAGTTGCTCAGCTTGGAGAAGTAGTCCACCATTTTGTGAGCTGCATGAGAGAACCGTGTGGATCCGGATTCTGTTCGCAGGAATGAGTATCTGCGTCAGGAAGCTGATCGGAACAGAGGGTCAGAGTACAGGTTCTGCAGGGTCACATGTTGTGGCAGGGACTTGCTGTCGGTTTGGAGCAACCAGTGAACACAGAACATACCCAGGTCAGTGACTCAGCGGCACGGTTATTGACTTGTAGGCTCTGCCGTGTGCGCCATCGGTCAGGTCCGTTACCCTGCGTCACAGTATCAACTTGCGGGCTCTGCTGTGTACGCCGCCTTGGGTACGGTTGTTCAGTTGGGCTGGTACCGTGACTCTGAGCCTGGAGTATCAGGTATTCTGGACACTACAAGGCTACTCCAGCGTCTAGGCTGAGAGTATTCAGGGCACATGAAACAGTATCGTTTGGGGGCAAGAGAAGGGAATGTGATGTTGTGTTGTTCATTGTATTTGATACTGTATGTGATATATACTCTCTGTAACTACTGTTGTAATTACTGTTAAAACCATTGTTCAGTAAAGTTTCTGTTTTTGCATCAGGAGCTGGTGTCCGTGTCGCTTTTCCTTATTCCATGACTTCGCTGTATCCTGGGGTTCCCTCCCCGGTTCGCGGTCTTACAACTACATTTGCTGAGATGAGAGAGCCCCTTTAAGGACTACACTATATGTAATTCTACAGGAATTATTTACTTTTTAAAATACCCCTGTAATAAGATTTATGTGGGCAGAACAAAGCGAGCACCGAACATATGAATTATATTAAAAATAAATTTGATGGATATGACGGCCAATTTACAGGTTCTTGTTTTGGAGGAACAGAAAAAATAAAGCCAGATAGAAGAGGCGGTGATTATATCAAAAGCCGATAGATATACTGTATCTTCTAAACCATTTGATACCGGGAGGACTGAATCATGAAATAGTACACGGTGACACAGCATCTCATCAGGGCCAGGACCACTCCCATCCTCTGCACCGACTCTTGAGGTGCTTGCTGCAAACATATCCTATCCATCAGGTTCAATACTCTATGACTGCTGCTGTCGTAGCCATTACTGCCACTAGTACACAGCCACTCATCTCCTACGTTGTCTGTCAGGTTCCATACGGTGTTGCTCCTGCTGCCGCTACTTTTGCCCCTAGATAGCGGCACATCTCCTGCCTTGTCCTTGAGCTTCCACATCCATACTGTACTGCTGTTCCTGTCCCCAAGAATGGGAACATTTTTAAATACTTGTTCAGAACAAGGCACTGCTTCTTCCGATAGCACTGTGTGTGTGAATAAACACAGGCAGGCATCTGCCCCTGTTAAATCATAATTTTGGACCAATTGTTGAGAACAAGTCACAGTTTTTTTTGTATTTAATTGTGAGTGTATAAACAAAGACAGGAATCTGCTCTAATAAGGAACATATTTTTGAATGTTTCTCAAATGTAGCATAACAAATGCTACAGTGCAGTGTGTTCTTAAACATGCTATTTGTTAACACTGTCAGCCATGCATTGCCCATAGCTATATATGTCAGTGTCACTGTGATGCTATTTATTATTGCTGTCTTTGCATTAAAGACCTTGAAAGGGATGGGATTTTAGACAAAATTCAAAAATAAAATAAAAAGAAAGACAAGAGAGAGAGAGAATATGAGTACACAAATTTAATTTTCGGACAAATTCTTTGGAATCAAACCCAAAACGGATTTAAAAAAATTTGCTTATCTCTACTATTCACCCATCAAAGAATACAAGGCTGCAAACCATGTAGCACAGTGAGTTAAGGCTACTCTCACACTTGCATTGTGCTGTCCGGTTTTGAGATCCTGCATGGGGTCTCAAAAGTACAGCACAACGCTTCACTTTTGTCCCCATTCATTGTCAATGGGGACAAAAGTGAACAAACCGCAACGGAGTGCACCAGAATGCATTCCATTCCGATTTGTTGCGTTCCCATGCCGGACACAAAATCGCTGCAAGCAGTGTTCTTGTGTGCGGCATAGGAAACTGAAGAAGCCGGATCGAGCACCAAAAACCAAGTAAGTCAATGGTGCCATATCTTTTTTTCGGACACTGATCCGGCGCCCATTGATTTACAATGGTTTTAGTGCCGATCCGGTTTCTTCATTTTCGATATAATACAACTGGATCCATTGTGAACGGATGCAGCCAGTTATATTATTTGAACGGAAGCGTTTTGCTGTGGTTTTTAGATCCCCTGCCGAATCTCAAACCTGTAGATCTCAAAACCGTACAGTATAAACGCTGATGTGAAAGCAGCCTAAGCTGTTTCTGGTAACTCAAGGTGGGAACAGCCCTTTAAGGAGATGGTATCAGACAAAAATATCAGTGCCAGGAGGTTCTAATGTATCTGAATTTGGCTATGTTTTGTGTTGTATTACTATTATCCATTGACGGTTCTATACAACAGAGATAAGCAAAGCCAGATCTGATTTTATTGAGGATATTAGAGAGCATATCGATAAGCAGACACTACTGCCAGGCGGGTACATGATGGTCATTGTATTATGTTGATATATTTTGTCACTAATCTCTTTGCTGTTATTATAAGCTTCATTGTCTTTATCCAAGTGCAGATCGATCATTTGAGATCTAGATTGACTGTGTATGCAGATGCTTTGTAAATAAATTTGCTTGAAAAGATATACAGTAATTCATTAGCGTCATAAAAAATGAAGTAAAATGGCATTTAATAACCTAAAAAAATAAATCAGGTATAGCCACTTGGTCAGAACTAGGGATGAGCGAATCGACATCGAAATTGAATTGCATAAAACTTTGTTTCAATACTGTACAGAGCGAGCGCTCCATACAGTATTAGAATGTATTGACTCAGATGAGCCGAAGTTATTACTTCACAAAGTCTCGTGAGATTTCGCATAATACCTTCAGAAATTGATTTATACTGTAAAAAAAAAATTCCCGATTCGGTTCCAAGTGGAGCGCTCGCACTGTACAGTATTGAAACAAAGTTTTATGCGATCTGACTTCGAATGTTTCATCCGAAGTCGATTTGCTCATCCCTAGTCAGAACCTCTTATTAAAGGGGTTGTCCGGCCTAGACTGTGGTCAATAAAAAAAAAATAATCATAAAACCAAGCCACCCGTGCATGCCCCGCCATTCCCAGAGGGCTGCCCCATTCACTGCCAATTCCGTTCCCTGCTAGACCATAGGGGGCCCCGTTACTGCCCATGGCCATTCACTGGCCTCAACGGTCACATGTCTTAAAATGGCACATCACGTTAGGTAGAGATGTATGACTGTGGGTATCATTATTACAACTTACTTATGGCATCAGTCACTTTTGGATCACCGGAAAATCCAGAGAATAAGAGCGCTTATTGCGCCAAAATCTGGAAAGAAATTAAATAATACTCTTTACAATCCGAGCTGCACTCAGTAATCTCTGTCTTTGTTCTTTGGGTGCCAAATTCTCCTCCTTAAAATGGAGCACTTAAAGGCTATGTACACCTTTGGGGGCAATTTTTTTATGATTGCATGGTACTCATTTTGAACTAAAAATCTTTTTTTAAACTTTATTACAAATATGAAGCCCCTTTCTCTGTGCAGGGCTGAGATGCTCTAGTAGCAGGATCTGAATCTGATGCTACTTATCTCATTATTATAGCTCGGTTCTTATCTTACTGATAAGAATGTGGTTAAATAAGTGTTTATGACCTCTTAGTAAATTAGAGATAAGGTTTATTCGATGACCCCCACAAAGTGAAAGTAGCAGTCACACAGCTAGAAAAACTGTTAACCCCTTGTGACAGAACAGGTCAATATTTTTAATAAAGGCCAATTTAAAATATGATTTTTAGCCCAAAATGAGTAAAATGCAATGATAAAAAAAATTGCCTCCAAAGGTGTACATAGCCTTTAAAGAGCATTTGTCGGCAGGATCAACTCTATTAAACCTGGAATATTGCCCAGTCAGGTGGATCCTTCTGATTAAAATGATACCTGTCTTGTGAAAATTGGTTGTGGTGTTCCAGAGAAAAAATACTTTTATTCTTTATGCAAGAAAAAGCTTCAGTGCATCAAGGGGTGGGGCCAGCACTGGAAACCTGAGGAGCACTGAGGAGATAGGCCCCACCCCTCTGTGCTCTAATTTGCATAAATTCAAAAGTATTTTTTCTCGGGATTGCCACAACCGATTTTCACAAGTGAGGTATCATTTTAATTGGCAGGATCAACTATATTTGGCAGTATGCCTGGTTTGTTAGGGTTTGTCCCGCCGACAGTTGCTCTTTACAGTATCTTTGAACTTCACGTATAATCATCCATTTATCAAACTGGTGTAAAGTAGAACTGACTTAGTTGCCCATAACAACCAATCAGATTCCACCTTTCATTTACAGCTCCTTTGGAAAATGAAAGGTGGAATCTGATTGGTTGCTATGGGCAACTAAGCCAGTTCTACTTTACACCAGCTTGATAAATGACCCCAATTCAGTCATAGGTTTTTTTCTTAATAAATCAACTCACGGAGGGTAATAAACAGTTGTAAAAAATTCAGCATTAAGGCTAAATGTTGTTGGTCTTCTTCTTGAGCTAAATGAGCCATGTCGTGTCATGGCTGTGTCATAGATAACATCAAGAATAATCGAGATTTTGCCATTTTCACCATTCACTATCTGGGGGGTGAGAGTGACTGCAGAGTCAACACGGATTATGAGTTGCTGTGACCTATCAATGGACTTGGAATAGGTTAAACGTTTTCCATTGGTTCCCCTTGAAGACACCGAAACATCAACTTTTGGCTCTTTGATCATGGAGGTGCAGAAGGGATTGGTGGAATTGATGCATTTTGTTTGATTCTTCTGGGCTACCACTGTGTACTTGAATGGGTGGCCGGCTGATGCAGTGAAGACTGCTGGCCCAATTTCTGTGTCTCCGTTGTGAGTTGATGGGACAGAAATTAAAATTTCTACATCATGTCTGACTTGTTGAAATCTTTGGGCTCCAACTGCGGAAGAAGTAACAAGAGAACATGAGTTGTGCAAAGAAACACAAACTAAATAAGTTGCATTTCAGAAGGACAACCTCAGTCTCGATGGACTCAAGGCGTAGTGCAGGTCCCCGACCCCATTAGGGGACTGCTCATGTCTGAACATAATAGTAAGTTCTAAAACCATGAAATCATCAAGAGTACTGTACACATCAAGGTATCCAGGGGCATAACTAGAAATGACTAGGCTCCATAGCAAAGCTTTGAACGCCCCCCTCCGCTGCAACTTTCCCGCAACTCCCTTCTCCTGTGCAGTCGAAATGGATGCTGATGCAGAGAGACCCGGGACCTGCAGAAATGGACCCAGGATGGTACAAAATCCAGTGGTCGGGATTAGGTAAGTATGATTATCATCACGGGTCTGACCATGCTGGGGGCATCTGAAAAAAAACTGGACAACCCCCTTATTAAAATAATCTATTACAATGGTCCCACACAGAAGTGACATCACCCCAAAAGTAGGCACTATTTATGAGCCCATACACGCCAAGCTAGAACAAAACCTGTACCTGACATGGACCCAGGGATGCCCAAAATGCCATGCTAGATGCATTTAAAGCTGACACCTGAGAGACATGTCCTTTCTCAGGGGGTATGTTCTTTCTCAGAGGATGTCTCCTTTCTGTTACAGCTCATTACTTGTAACTATCACAGCTTCTAACAGTAGTTATGACTGGTGGCAGTTAAAGAACTAAGAATGTGCGTCCACCTCAACAATTGTACCAAGGTGGACAGAGAAATAAGGAAATGAAAAAACAGCAGGTGGCACTAGACAAATACATGTTTATTGAATAACTTACATGTTTGATTGCATGCTATTACAAAAGCATTGTGGTCCACTTGCTGGTTTGAAAAGTGTACAATAAATTTTCATGGCATAACCCCCTTAAGGCAAGGCAACCCATTCTTTGAAGAACGATGCCCCAGTGATCAACTACTCGACATGGATAGTTGTGTTCAGCCACACATTATCACTGCAGCGGTAATAAAATGTAATATTATATGGCTTAGAGTATAATATCGTCCATAGCCTAAAATGCTAAAATTCTGGTGAAACGCAGCTACCTCTGGGGAAGGGGGTCACTTCTAGAATATGCAAAAATCTACATTTGCTTTGGGCACACTGGTCCTATTAATTATATCATGTTAATGGGTAGTTAATTGGCTCCCAAGTTGTAGGGTTGGGGCCCCTGACCTTTTGTCAATTATGATCCACTTTCCAGTTGGACTTTTAGTGTTGAGCTACACTGAACTAAAAAGTTTATCCAAGGGCCACTTGTGGGTCCCAAGCCACTGGTTGGAGACCTCTGGTGTAGGGCTTGATGGCAATGGGCAGCTCACCCAGCCCCATGGATAATCTGTAAAGGTAATGCGTTTTCCTAGTGATGTTGACTTCTGACATGTGTAGATTTTGGCTTTCTACTCCGTCTATGGGCATCCTGTAGAAATCACTGTTTAAAGTGAATGTGGGTTAAGTTCCTAACGTCTTTCATGACATGTTGCACACCTCATTCCGAGCATCATTTTGGAACCTGTTTTCAGACCTCCTCTTGGTAGGAGATGTCTCCAAATCTAATAAAAATGTGACCTAACTGAAGCTTTTCCTCTAGGGAAAAAGTATTTGCTGTGTAGACACATTGTGGTGACATCTCACGGTGCTTCATACCTCATATCACTCATCATCATCATCAATTTCAATCTTCTCTTACCAAGTGCGCAGAGAGTAAGGAAAATCAGGGATCTCTTTCCACAGTCCATCATTTGGCCTTCGTCAGAACTGACCCTGTGATCTGGTCCAGAAGTGGATCTATTGACAGAAGAACCCAACAGACTTTTTACTTTATAGCAGGAGGTAACGTCTCCTCTTATTACAGTTTTATCCTACAGTCCATTTAAGAGTGTTTAGGAAATCAAAAAGTTATGATTGTTATGGTTTCTTTTCTAGTGGTTGTAATAGTGACCAACAGATCGTGTCGATTAGACAAGCATCCATAATCGATATAATTCACAGAGATGGACGCTTAAAATGAAAACAAAAAAACTTTTATTACTTCACATAAAAGTGGGTGAAAAAACTTCCTCAAAAATATAAATAAAGAAAAATAAAGAAATAAATCAATAGCTGATTAGGTCTGACTGTATGGCCCCACTGAAAAGTGTATTCCCTAAAAGAGAGCGGGATTTTCGGGCCAGTAGTGATTACCCAATCCAACTAAAGCTACTTTTTACACTAGCGTTTTTTGTGGATCCGTCAAGGTAGCGCTCCCACACTTGGTGAAGTGGCGAGCGCAGGACTTTATGTCTCCATAGGGCTTGCATTACTAAACAGTGCTCCTGTTGAGGCATGTAGTTATGTTGAAACGCATCGAGTCGAGCCTAGATTGACGAGACTTCTATTTGAGATAGGGATGATTTATTATCGGGCACAATTTAATGGCTGATATTAGTCCGTTTATTTAGGCAATGGTGTTGGGCACTGCTCCACTTCAATTGTAACATGAGTAGCAAGAGTGAAGGGAGCATGTATACATAGGATGAGATGTATGCAATATAACACGTTTCCCCGAGCCTTCCTTTTGGTTATTGATCTGAGACACATCAAGCTTTGTTATCTCTGCCTAGTGTCTTCACACATGCAGAGGTGCCTCGATTATTTGGATTGGGAAATCACTGCTGGCCCGAAAATCCCGCTCTCTTTGAGGGCCGTACAGTCAGACCCAATCAGCTATTTATTTATTTTTCTTTATTTATATTTTTGAGGGAGTTTTTTACCCACTTTTAATCATGTGAAGTAATACAGGTTTTTTGCTTTCATTTTAAGCATCCATCTCTGTGAATTAGGTTACAATAGTGTCCCCTTATTTATAAGACATGGCTGCTTTCTTCCAGAAACAGTTCCATATCTGTTCATAGGTGGTGTGTGGCATTGCAGCTCAGCACTATTTACCGTACTTTAATGGACCTGAGCTGCAATACCAGACACAACCCACAGTCCGGTGTGGCGCTGTTTCTGGAAGGAAGCAGACATCTTTTTCTAATCCTGTAGAACCCTTCTAATAGTGTACATGAAGTGGCTTCATCATGGTCTCCTGCAGCAAGTGTCTTCAGATTTCATGACTGGTGCTAATCTTCTGCTGTATCCTCCTCAGAACAGCTCTGCACCCTTCATGGAGCATCGTGGCCCTAGTAGTCTGTGCTCCTTGCTTAGATACATTGGTGAATCAGATAGTACATCTGATAGGCTTAGATACATAGCTCAGCAGACAGTATCACACACAATGGACTTATGTGCAGTATTAAACATGATGGGATTAGATGCACTGCTCAGCACATAGCATCACATGTGACAGGGCTAGATACTTGGCTCAGCAGACAGTATCAAACATGATAAGCTTAGGTTAGTTTCACACCGGAGAACAGCCTGCCGGAGTTCTCTGGTTCTCGCATAGTCAGAAAGTGCCACCTGCCCTCCAGACCCCATTTGCTAAAATGGAAACCGGTGGAGATCCGGATGCTCCCTGCGCAATATCTGGGGATTCTGCCAAACAAAAATTGTTGCCTGCGCTGTTTTTGTCTGTCTGAATTCCAGCATGATGAAACAATCTGCCGGATGTCTCCTACCCCTGGTGTGAAAGTAGTCTTAGATACAAAAACAGTATCACACATGATAGAATTAGGAACATGGTTTACCACACACAATAGGATGATTAGATACATGGCTCAGAAGACAGTATCACATAGGATAGGCTTAGATACAAGGCTCAGCAGAAAGTATCGCACAATAGGCTTAGATACACTGACAGCACATTAGAGGCACTGAACTATATTGTATAATATTTCACGGTGTCATTAGAACATTATATGGTTATTTTAGAATTGCTGTTCTCTTCCTCCTCCCTCTGTTACAGTCTATGGGAAGAGTCTTACCAGACGTTTATACCACTACCTATGGATAGTCCATAAATGTCTGTCTTTGGAACCCCCCATTTAAAGGGGTTCAAAACCTTTATTTAAATTAGGCAATTCTAGATAATTGCTGTACAGGTATGCAGGTTCTGTTCACATGATTGTATTTTTAATCTGCATCCAATCTGCATTTTTTGCAGATCGGATGTGGACTCATCAATTTCAATTCCATTTTCCGGGCAAGAATAGGCATTGTTAGAATAGGTCAGCAAAAAAAAAACAAAAAACGTCATCTCACATAACGTCATCCGTATATTATTTGCTGAACGCAAAATAAATACGGCCCTGTGAATACACCCTAAATAAAAGATGGAGAAACGTACAGCATCACAAGTACAGCCTCAGTGCTATGAAGAGCAATAAAGTGACGTCTGTGAGATATTCAGTGACTACCTCTCGCACACAGAGCATTACCTTGATGTCCGGATGCAGTGTAACGATGGCTACGTGATCTCCAGTCCTTATAAATCTGTTGCTCACAGTCCTGCCTCCACACAGTATTTGCATCTCATTGCCTGCTCCTCCCTGATGAAAACAGATACATGAGGAAAAGAGGTTGAGAAACTCTAATATCAACAGGACAGGAAACCTGATCACATTTATTGGAAGCGATCACACAAGAGCAATGTCCTAATCGGTTCTGAATCCAGACAGTTGTAACACAATCATGAAGGGGAAAATAAATGACCTGCACAAAAAATATGGTGAAATGCCGTTCCACGTAAAAGACAAGGGGGCACTGCTTCCGTCTGAAGAAAAAAAGGTCTAAAGCTTTATTACTAGAGATGAGCGAATCGAAGTTGACAAAGTGGAATTCGATCCGAATTTCAGGTTTTACTTGGTTCACACCGAATCCGAATTTCCTTGCGATTCGTGGTAACGAATGGCATTTTCTCCTAAAATGGCTGCTGCACGTGTGAGGACATCGAGCAAGGAACTCTGGGAAGACGGGATCACCCATAATGCCATGCATGCAGCCAATCAGCAGCCAGCCAGCCCTGTGATGTCACAGCCCTATAAATAACCTCAGCCATCTTGGATTCTGCCATTTACCAGTGTACTTAGTGCAGGGAGAGACGTCAGCAGGCGCTAGGGACAGTGGTAGAAAAGACTTCATTGTGCTAAAAAAAACTATTGACAAGTTTAGGGAAAGATTATTCAAGGTGTAGGGAAAGGATAGAGAGGAATCATTCCACAGCATTTATGTAGAACAGGGTTCAGTAGGGGAGGTTACAGCCTGGGTAATAGGAACAATCCTATTACACCTTGCTGCACTGACTGGGGATCCAAATTGCCATTACACAGCTCTGTAATTCCAGCAAACCGTTCTTATTATTGGGGTGCAAGTGCTGCTTGATACAGGCATTAATAGGGTTTATTGCAAGGAAATATTTCTACGTCTTATTCGCCCTTGTGCGGTGCAGTTATATGTTCTAAAGCATTTTTGGCTTGTGTTAGTGGGAAAAAAGGACTTATTAGCCGTTGTGTGGTGAAGAGCAAAATTACAGCCCTTTTTGGCATGTATTAGTGGTAAAAGAAAAACATATTTGCCGTTCAGCTGTGCAGTTATATGTTCTAAAGCTTTTTTTAGCATGTATTAGTGGAAAAACTAAAATATATTTGCCGTTCAGCGGTGCAGTTTTATGTTCTAAAGCCTTTTGTGGCATGTATTAGTGGGGAAAAAGAAAAAGGGCTTATTAGCCGTTGTTTGGTGAAGTGAAAAAATTACAGCCCTTTTTGGTCTGTATTAGTGGCAAAAAAAAAATATTTGCCGTTCAGCGGTGATGTTCCATTGTACTACAGCCATATACAGGGTGTATTAATAGGATAGATATGTACGTCCTATTAGCCGTTCTGCGGTGAATTGTGATTGTTATATTTATTTATTTGGGGTGTATTAATAGGAAAAAGAATACGTCTTATTAACCGGTCTGCAGTGAACTGACATTGTTATACAGCCATTGTTGGGGTGTATTAATGAGAAAAATAAGTACGTGTTATTAGCCGTTCTGCGGTGAATTTACATTGTCATTCAGTGGTGCAATTCTTTTGTGAAACACCCTTTATGGGGAAAAGTTATGGCTGATTGTGGACTTTCTTCTGTATGAACCGAATTACGTCGATTAGCCATTCAGTGGGAAAATTGGTTGGTTGCTGTAACTACGGTCATGGACAATATATGTCTTTCACAGCCCACTAGGTAAATGTGGTTCCTGCCCAGCCACACCAGCAACTTGGCCAGGTGACACCGCTTCCGCCTCCACGTTCTCACGCCGTTGGTCCTGTGACAATGTCCGTCTCTATCAAACGGGATTATCGTCGTTTTTCATTTCTTTTTCAATTGTTTGTCACAATGTGGAGAAAGATGGCCTTATCTTTTGAATATTAGCAACCTCTCACATCAGAGGGTTTATTGAAGAGTTTTTTGAGGTTAAGGAAGTGCGAATCACTCAAAACTCAATTTGCAGTTATTTATATTGCGTAGGTGGATACTTGCATGGACGAAACCCATCCACCTGGTTGCGTTGGCTGGTGTCTCCTGTCCATGCATCACACACATCATAGTATGTGATTGGTTTGCGAAAGTACTATCATCATTTTAGCATCTTTTATGTGTTGATATTAATTTTATTTTAACGTTTATTTTAATAGATTTTTTTATTTGTCAATAAACATTAACCTTTTAAGACATCTCTGGGTGGTTGCAGATGGTGAGTGCCTGTCGTTTCAATATATTTAATTCTACTCAAATTTTGACTGGGTGAGTCAACATGACAAGAGCACCGTATCTCTACCTATAGACAGATGAGCCTCTATATTGTTATTTTAATGTCCGCATCTGCCTCCTCATCCTCCACTGTGTCCTCAGCTTCCACTATAATTCACAGTGCTCCCCCAGCATACCACATGTGCAGGGCACTGCGGTGTCACGCTGTTCTACACCTCGTTTGCCTGGGTGAATGGAGTCACACAGGGGGGAAACAGCTCCTTGTCCTTCATCAAGAAATCGAATCCTGGGGGGGCTGAACTGGAGGAGGAGGACATTGGAGCACAAGCAATGTGTAGCGAAATGGGTGGTTTTTATATACAGGTGACAGGAGAGAAGGAGCAGTAGCAGCCAGAGGAGCTACAGGGCGATGAGGTAGACGAGGCAGAGGACCCAGACACACCGTGGCAGTATGCAGTGGAGATGGAGGCAGGGAGTCCCTCCGAGACACTTGCACAAATGGTCAGATGCATGCTCACTTGCTTGGGTAGTGACAGCCGAATTGATACCATTCGGCAGAGGGATTACTTCTGGCTCTCCAACTTGTTGGACCCTTGCTACCGGTCCAAAATGGGGGCCTTTTTTACACCGGCTGAGAGGGAGGACAAACTGAACTATTATAGAGACATCCAATGTAGTCAGTTGGCCGCTGCCTATCTTCACTATAGTCCATCCTTTCGCAGGTTTGACCGGGGAAAGGGGGGGGCCTCTGTGCTAACATTCCTCTGCTATGGTTGCTGTTGCATGCTCTCCTGCCTGGCAAGTTGTGTGGCATCAGAGAGGGTGTTGAGTGCGGCGGAGTTACCCCAAGAAGAACTCGTCTGTCCACCCAAAATGTGGAGAGACTGACCTTTGTCAAGATGAATCAGGTGTGGATTAGCCCGGATTTCCACCCACCAATGCCTGATGCATCAGACTAGATCATCCATGGTGCCACACCAACACTTTGACAAAAGAGACCAGTTTCTTCTGGATACCTGCCTCAGCAACTATTCTGATGCTGCCACCCGCCTGATGTCACACATCTGAAGCCAAGTGCTCCTTCTTTCACCCGCAATCTTCAGCTGGTACTAGTATTGCCACCCACATCCACACTATGTCACCTTGCCATTCTGTAGCCTACTGATGCTGCTGCCACCTCCATACTATGTCACCTTGCTACTCTGTGGTCTCCTGATGCTGCTGCCACCTCCACACTATGTCCCCTTGCCACTCTGTGGTCTCATGCTGCTACCACCTCCTCACTATGTCACCTTGCCACTCTGTGTTCTTCTGATGCTGCTGCCATGTCCACACTGTCATTGGGACACTCTGTGGTCTCCTCATGCTGCTTCCACCTCAGCACTATGTCATAGGGCCATTCTGTGGATTTCTCATGCTGTTCCCATCCTCCCCACTTCATGACTGGGTCACTATTTTGCCTTTCGGCCTGGCTGACATCATCATTTATTTGACCCTTCTTCTGATCTGTCAGAAGGAAGGAAAAATGAGACACACAGAGGATCCTGTCTGTATGGTCAACGGCCTGTATGGTCCTATCAGAATTGGCTTATGATTTGGTAGCCAAAAGCAGGAGTGGGTACAAAACATAGAAGACATGCAAATATTCCATTCACGTGTCATCTCTCTTTTGGATCCACTCCTGTTTTTTTTTGGGCATTAGAAAAACTGATGGATTACTGACCAAATGCTGACCGAGTGAAGGTGGATGCTCCACAGACAGGATCCGTTTTTTGGGGGTTATTGTTCTGACGGATGAGATGAAGGGCAAAATAATCAGTGACGTTAACACAAACTTACTGCTGACACCCTCTCCACTCTGTCGGGGGGCTCTACTTGTATAAGCGTTTAATAGAACAGGTTCTGTAGACATCTATGTGGAATCAGCTGACGACGGTGTAAAAGGAGTGCGCTTCTTCTGGGCGCTAACATCGACCTGTAAGGCTGAGTTCATACTTTAGTTATTTGGTCAGTTTTGGCAACGTGATTGCCTAAATAAGTGAAGTGTGCAGTGATTCTAAGAGCAACGCCTGTCATCTGCATGTCATACTGACTCACGGTATTATTTCACTACCACAGCAGACTCCCTATGCGTGTTACTGCAAGGCGCAGTCTTCTACGGTACTATAAAGGCTCTTTGCAGCCAGGAAATAGCCTTTTTTAATGCGATCGAACCGAAGTTTTTAAAAAAATCCGGCGAACTGGCCGAATCAAATTTTTCAAAAATTCGCTCATCTCGATTTATTACTGTAAAAGCAGTTAACCTGTGGAGGAGACATGGACATATGTCTTTCTTCAGCCATACTATGTAACTGTGCATTTGACATAGCTTCTCCTGACAGACCGACTCTAGGATTTGTGGAACACATGCCTCAGACTCATGTGTAGTGTTTTCTATACAAGAGTTAAAGGGGAACCGCAATGGGGTCTACCACTACCCAAGCAGTTGTTTGGCTATATAACTTTACCCAGTCACCTATTACCCATCATGTAGGGCTGTACACAATACTCAAATGAAATAAATAAAATAGCCCACCGTAAAAAATGTGGTAAAGTACAGTATAACAATCGGTTACCCTCTCCAAGTGTACCAAATGCATTATTCGGAAAGAGGAGTATCAAGGAGGATCTAACAAGATTTGTATAAAAAAATTAATAATTCACTTTATTTTCAGTCTTCATAAAAGTTGGTTGATTACAGCAAAAATATTGAAAAATTGTCCGTCAGATTGAAACATTTTCTTTTCCTGTCTGGTCTCTGTGTTTATCGCCAATTGAGCATTTGTGGGACTATCTCGGACACCAGTTTTGGTAACCTACAAGTGTGCAGGATCTACAGGCCCAGATGAAATGTATCCAGGCTAGAGGCCGTATCTGATCTTGTATCCAGGCCAGAGACCGTATGTCATATTGTTTCCAGGCCAGTGGCCATATCTCATCTTGTATCCAGGCTAGAGGCCGTATCTCATCTTGTATCCAGACTAGAAGAGGCCCAAAAGGGTCCTAGAGCTTCCTTTCAATTGTACAGTTTCCCCCAATAAACTTCTCCTTTCACTCTAAAATAGTAATCACTCAATATCGTCTATTGTCTTATCTGAAAAAGTACAAACTATTACAACATAATAGTATTTATCCTGTATGGTAAATGCATTAATGGGGGAAAAAAAACCAGCTGCCAAGTGCACATGTAACAGGTCAGCCAGTTTCATAGCTACAAACCTGCTGACAGATGCCATTTAAAGTTTCTAAAAAAAAAGCTTCGAAAATTTTTTAACCATTCTCCGTCACACATAGCTTTTATGTTTCAGCCAATAGAACTGTGTACATTTTCTGCAGGGTGAGTAGTAGTCTTATCGATACTATTTTGGGGTGTTTATTACTATTTAATCACTTTTTATTCAATTCTATGCTTTATTACAGGTATTTTATTGAAAGTACATTTTAATGGGCTGGACTTGTTACCATCCGACATTCTTCTTGTTTAAACAAAAATGTTGGTGGGGGCATAGCCGAAATATGGTGTTGTAAAGATGTGTCCATCATCATTCTCCATCACTAGACAAGCTACTTAAAGAGGTTTTTTGAGATTTAATTAATTGATCTGGACTGACATTCTGCTGTTTGGTCACAAGATACCGCTGTTTCCTGAACACAACTACAGACTGCTTATATTTTCCTATTCATGAGAGGTGGAATTACACAGAGCCTGGAGAGGAAGGAAAAGGAAGCAGCCATCTTAGAGGGAGGTGAGACTGAGGAACTGTGTCAGCAGAGGATTCGATGGCATCCAGGTGTGGGAGCATACCTCAGTGACCAGAGCAGCAGCTAAGTGGAGCTAATTGTGTCAAAGACCCTGATCCTGTCCAGGGGAACAAGGATTGCTTTCAGGAGCGCTGATGAAACATAGAAACATAGAATGTGTCGGCAGATAAGAACCATTTGGCCCATCTAGTCTGCCCAATATATCTGAATCCTATGAATAGTCCCTGGCCCTATCTTATATAAAGGATAGCTTTATGCCTATCCCATGCATGCTTAAACTCCTTCACTGTATTTGCAGCTACCACTTCTGCAGGAAGGCTATTCCATGCATCCACTACTCTCTCAGTAAAGTAATACTTCCTTATATTACTTTTAAACCTTTGCCCCTCTAATTTAAAACTGTGTCCTCTTGTGGTAGTTTTTCTTCTTATAAATATGCCCTCCTTTACCGAGTTGATTCCCTTTATGTATTTAAAAGTTTCTATCATATCCCCTCTGTCTCTTCTTTCTTCCAAGCTATACATATTAAGGTCCTTTAACCTTTCCTGGTAAGTTTTATCCTGCAATCCATGTACCAGTTTAGTAGCTCTTCTCTGAACTCTCTCCAAAGTATCAATATCCTTCTGGAGATATGGTCTCCAGTACTGCGCACAATACTCCAAGTGAGGTCTCACCAGTGTTCTGTACAGCGGCATAAGCACTTCACTCTTTCTACTGCTTATACCTCTCCCTATACATCCAAGCATTCTGCTGGCATTTCGTGCTGCTCTATTACATTGTCTTCCCACCTTTAAGTCTTCTGAAATAATTACTCCTAAATCCCTTTCCTCAGATACTGAGGTCAGGACTGTGTCAAATATTCTATATTCTGCCCTTGGGTTTTTACGCCCCAGGTGCATTATCTTGCACTTATCCACATTAAATTTCAGTTGCCAGAGTTCTGACCATTCTTCTAGTTTTCCTAGAAGATGAGAGCTGAGGAGCAAAGCGACATACACTGCGGGACCGCATACTTGTGGGAGAGGCATTTGTTCAGTTCACCAGCGGATGCAGAGCAGACCCGGGTCAGTAAGATCGTGCACGCACCTCATTACAGTGTTGACGCCTAGAGACTGAGACCAGACCTGTAATTAGTTAGATAGGGTCTCTGTTTGTGTCAGGCCTCAAGTGTAGCTATTGTTCTTTGCAAGGACTCCATAATTTAAAGGGACATTTCACACCAGAGAGCTGGTAAAATTCCCACAAACTCAAACCAGGCTGGCGTTTTGCTCAGGGGGAATACTAAGGCACGTGCTACAACACCAGTTTTGGGAGGGGGGATCCTGTAGAGCACTGTAAGATTGTAAGCTGTTATTCTTGTTTTTTTAGGGCAGCGGTTCTCAACCTAGGGGTCGCGACCCCTTTGGGGGTCGATCGGCCCTTTCCGGGGGGTCGCCTGAGGCTTCCTATTAGGGCTGCACGATTGTAGCGTTACATTACCCTACTTCGTGAGATTTCCCGTGAGGAGGCGTTCCTGAGTTTTGACGATCTGCGCATGCGCAAACCGACAGTTTATGGAAAATCTCAGCGGAGTTCAGCTTCACACCGGGACACTGCGCTTGCACCGGCCGGAGTTAGCCGCGCTTGCGTACTGGGCCGTAATATTTCCCTACTAAGGCTCTCCTGCGCATGCACAGTGTCCCGGTGTGAAGCTGAACTCCGCTGAGATTTTCCATAAACTGTCGGTTTGCGCATGCGCAGATCGTCAAAACTCAGGAACGCCTCCTCACATCATTAGCATTGCGACAGGAAGTCAGGAGGTAGGGAAATCTCACGAGGTAGGGTAGTATAACGCTACAAATAGGAGAGAGATTGTTTCACACAGGAGTAACATACACGCAAAGAAAGTTATGTGCTCAGTTTAGGACACATGAGATCCCCCATAACTATGTCATACCCAGCCGCGTCAGCGGCTCATATGGGAAAATGTAATGGTTGGGGGTCACCACAACATGAGGAACTGTATTAAGGGGTCACCACAACATGAGGAACTGTATTAAGGGGTCACGGCTCTAGAAAGGTTGAGAACCACTGTTTTAGGGCAATAACAGGTAAGGTGTGGCAGTTTAGTTGTGCCTGCCAGTAGGTACATTACCATGCTTTCCTCCTGCATCCATCGGAGGGCTCCGCATCCAGGCTTCGGGCTGGGTGTATGTAAATTTATTGTATGTTCCCAGCCAATGTGTTTGTGTTCATTACCATGTTTAAGTAAAATTCGGTTTTGGCAAAAGCTGGTGGTGGAGTTGTTTTCCTCGTTCGTGACTTTGCTGTATCCTGGGGAGCCCACCCCGGCACAGAGCTTACATTGAGACTCTTAAATGAGGCTCCACAGTATTTCAGCTATTATTTTCTTTGACCTCTTAGCCCCAGAAAAGGACCAAGCTGCACTGTCCCAGACAACATGACCAGAGCAGTGCTGCCTCAGACCAGCCCATACCAACCAACCATACAGGCCATACATATGGCACAGAGGTCAGCCCCACCAGTCCCCTTAGACCATCTCAATAGGGACAGATGCCATTTCAATGAATATGGAAACACCGTATTTTTCACCCTATAAGATGCACCTGCCCATAAGACGCACCTAGGTTTTAGAGGAGGACAATAAGAAAAAAAAAGTTCATTAGACCTCTGGTCAGACAACCAATCAGACGCCCCAATGTTAATCAGACCTGAGCTGACAGCCCCAATAAGACCCCCAATGTTAATAAGAGCTCAGATCAGCTTCCCAATGTGAATGACCTCCAATCAGACCTCAGATAAGAGCCCTATGCCTCATATCAGCCCCCATATGCCTCTCACCAGCCTCCAGCAGCCTCTCTTCAGCCCCCATTACCTCTCATTAGCCCCCAGCAGCCTCATATCAGCCCTCATTGCCTGTCACCAGCCCCAGCAGCATTATATTATCCCCCATTGCCTGTCACCATGCCCCCAGCAGCGTTATATTAGCCCCTATTGCCTGTTACCATGCCTCCAGCAGCGTTATATTAGCCACCAATGCCTATCACCATGCCCCAGTAGCGTTATATTAGCCCCCATTGCCTGTCACCATGCCCCCAGCAGCGTTATATTAGCCACCAATGCCTGTCACCATGCCCCCAGCAGTGTTTTATTAGCCCCCAGCAGTGTTATATCAACCACCAGTATCCTTATATTAGCCCCCATCAGCCTCATATGTAATAAAATATAAAAGCACTTACCTTTCCCGCTCCGGACGCCGCCGCCCCTCTCCTCCAGTGCGATCCTCTTCCTTGTGCCCCCGGCTGTGCCCTGAACTGGCGCGCACAGCGTGAGGTCACAGTGCGCCCTCACGCTGTGCACAGCCCTGCACAGCCGACAGCTGAGGACAAGGAAGCGGTGAGTACAAAGCCTTTACCGCTTCCTGGTCCTCCAGTACTAATGCGCGTTTCTATAATGGAAGCGCTCATTAGTATTTGCCCCAAAAGACGCAGGGGCATTTCCCCCCCCCCCACTTTTGGGGGAAAAAATGCGTCTTAGGGGGCAAAAAATACGGTAAATGCTGCAGACCCCTGGCACGCTCCCTGCAATTTTGTTTCCTCCAAGCATTAGTATAAAATGTGGCGACCAGGAAATGGTGGCAGAAATACAGTAAACCAATTGTGACAACACAATAGGGAGATTATAGGTAGATTATGTACATTGGCTAAAGTTGTCTGTTATCCGTCTATACGTAAATCACTTGCCAAGATAAATGGAGCTTCAGTTTTCAGTCGTTTACATAATTACATAGTTAATACGGTACAAAAAAGACCATCAAGTTCAACCAAGGGATAGGTGGGGACGCAAATCCCAGAAGGAAGTGAGACTCAGATTTCTACACTCTTTCATAAGCATTAATGTTGATTACGTTTAAGAATTCATCTAAACCCTTTTTAAAACTGCCCATTGTTCCTGCTGTGACCACGTCCTGAGGAAGTCTATTCCACAGATTCACAGTTCTTACAGTAAAGAAGCTTTGACGCTTCTGGAGAATGAACTTTTTCTTCTCCAGTCGGAGGCAGCGCCCCCTTGTCTTTTGATGGCATTTTACATGGAACAGTTTTTCACCTTATTTTTTGTATGGCCCATTTATATATTTGTATAGGTTAATCATGTCCCCCCTTAGACTTCTTTTCTCAAGACTAAATAAATTAAATTATTTTAATATTTCCTTCATAACTAAGACCCTCCATGCAGGGCTGTCTTTAATATTGATTGGACCCTGGGCAAAAATTTACTTGGGCCCCCTGGATCCCACCTTCCCACACCCTTGCATGCAATCACGGCCTCCACCACAACACACACACAAATAAATCCACACATCTGGTAGAGTACAGTGAATGACTGTAAATACTTCCAGTTCTGAAGACTGCAGCGGCTCAGGATCAGTGCTCTGGGCAGCTGGGCTCAGAGCTGGAAGTGGGCACCGCTCTGCAGGAAGGAGACCGGGGCTCGGCTCACCCTAGTGTTACAGTGCACCCCAGCACCCCACAGTATGCAGTAAAGCACCCTATAGTATACAGCACCACACAGTATGCAGTATAGCACCCTATAGTATACAGCACCACACAGTATGCAGTATAGCACCCTATAGTATACAGCACCACACAGTATGCAGTATAGCACCCTATAGTATACAGCACCACACAGTATGCAGTATAGCACCCTATAGTATACAGCACCACACAGTATGCAGTATAGCACCCTATAGTATACAGCACCACACAGTATGCAGTATAGCATCCTATTTATACAGCAACCCACAGTATGCAGTATAGCACCCTATAGTATACAACACCCCACAGTATGCAGTATAGCACCCCACACTATACAGCACCCCACACTATACAGTATACAGCACCCCAAAGTATATAGTAGAGCAGTATAGCACCCCACAGTATACAGCAGCCCACATTATACAGTAGAGCAGTATAGCACCCCACAATATACAGCACCTCACAGTATACAGTATACAGCACCCCAAACTATACACTATACAGCACCCCACACTATACAGTACAGCAGTATAGCACTTCACAATATACAGCACCCACAGTATACAGCACCTCACAATATACAGTATACAGCACCCCAAACTATACAGAATACTGCACCCCACAATATACAGCACCCCACAGTATACAGTAGAGCAGTATAGCACCCCACAATATACAGCACCTCACGGTATACAGTATACAACACCCCAAACTATACAGAATACAGCACCTCACAGTATACAGCACCCCACAGTATACAGTATACAGCACCTCACAGTATACAGTATACAGCACCCCACAGTATACAGTAGAGCAGTATAGCACCCCACAGTATACAGCCCCCCACAGTATATAGTAGAGCAGTATAGCACACCAAAATATACAGCACCCCACAGTATACAGCACCCCACAGTATACAGTAGCGCAGTATAGCACACCACAGTATACAGCACCCCACAGACCCCACAGTATATACAGCACCCCACAGTATACAGCACCCCACAGTATACATTTGCTTACAGTATATTAGTATAACAGCCCCTGTCACCTTTTCCTGATGTAATCTTCACAAAAAAAGCTCCACAGTTCAGGCAAACTTCTCCTGCAGCAACACTCCTGGTAGACAGGAACTTTGATGACCTCATAGCCATGTGACCAGTAATATTGCTAGGTTACTGGTCACATGGTGATGATGTCATGTAAGGTTCTTTCACCTTAAAGAATCACAGCTCTCACAGTTCGCTGTCTGGAGTGCCGGCAGGCATGGCATGGCAGCACCCCCCTGTGTAGCTGTCAGCATGACACCCGGGGCAGTGGCTAGCAGGGCTCAAGAGGGAGCTGCCTTGGGCCCCCCAGGAGCAACTGGGCTCGGGGCAGCTGCCCCCTTTTGCCCCTTGTTAAAAACGGCCCTGCCTCCATGCCCCTTATCAGTCTAGTCGCTCTCCTCTATACTTTTTCCAGCTGCAGAGCATCCTTTCTATGGACTGGTGCCCAGAACTGAACTGCATATTCCAGATGAGGCCGCACCAGCGGGTTTTGGATTTCCATTTGTGAGATCCATCATGGGCTCTCACAAGCGGTCCAAAACAGATCAGTTTTGCCCTAATGCATTCTGAATGGAAAAGGATCCGCTCAGAATGCATCTGTTTGCCTCTGATCAGTCTCCATTCAGCTCTGGAGGCGGCTTGACGAAGCTGAGCCAAACTGATCCTTTCTGGCACACAATGTAAGTCAATGGGAATGGATCTATTTTCTCTGACACAATCTGGCACAATAGAAAACAGATCCATCTCCTATTGACTTTCAATGGAGTTAATGATGGATCCGTCTTGGCTATGTTGCAGATAATTCAAATGGATACGTTCATGATGGATGCATGCGGTTGTATTATTGTATTATTGTAACGGATCCGTTTTTGCAGATCCATGACGTATCCGCCCAAAAGTGAAAGTAGCCTTACATCCCTGCCCCGCGAGTCCATGCCTCGTTTAATGCATGACAATATCCTGGTGGCTTTAGAAGCAGGTGATTGACATTGTATACTGTTATTTAATCTACCATTTACACCCAAATCCTTCTCTATAAGTGACTCTCTCAGTGTTACATCCCCTAGGACATATGAAGCACAACTTTAACTTTACATTTATCCACATTGAACCTCATTTGCCAAGTTGATGCCCAATCACTCAGAGTGTTCAAGTCAGCTTGTAGTTTGTGGACATCTTCCATAGACTGTACAGTACTACATAGCTTAGTGTCAAAAATAGAAATGGTGCTATTAATCTCGTCCTCGATATCATTAATAAATAAATTAAATAATAGAGGACCCAGCACTGAACCTTGGGGTACAGCACTTATAGCCCAGGAAGATTCAGATTAGGAATCATTGACCACAACTCTCTGGACACGGTCCTTCAGCCAGTTTTCAATCCAATTACAAACTATACTTTCCAAGCCTATAGACCAGGGTGGGAGGGCGCGCGCGCGATCATCCGCCCGCCCTCCCTCCCTCTCATTTTCAGGATGGCTGAGCTTGGAAAGCAGAGTGTCAGCACATTGCTGACACTCTGCTTGAAACGGCTGACATCATCACACAGATGTCAGCCGTTTAACCCCTTCCATGCCGCGGTCCGTAGGGACCGCTTTATGGAAGGGGTTAACAGGGAGGGAGCTCCCTCCCTCTCCCATTGGGGGCTGCTGTGCCTTTTCAGCCCCCGATTCTTGAAGGGATCACAGAGGGAGGGGGCCCCCTCTCTCCCCATCACCCGCTGCTCTGTTGTGGCAGCGGGTGATGGTTACCATGCCAACCGGACGCCTTTACAGGCTTCTGGCTTCCCATGGTGATGATCAGACTTCTGCTAAAGGCAGAAGTCTGATCAGACTAAGTATAAAGTAAACATACAGTACAGTACACTATATAGCAGTGGTGGCGAACCTATGGCACGGGTGCCAGAGGCGGCACTCAGAGCCCTCTCCCTGGAAAAAGTATATGGTGTACCAATATGCCTTAGACTTTTCCTGCCATTCATCAGAGCAGGGTGCACTATGAACAGAGCAGGCAGCGCATTGAATGCGAGCAGGCTTATTATAGCTAAATGATAAAGTACATGGAAGTTATACTATAGTGGACTGTAGTATTCAGGTTAAATTGCCGTTTTGCCACTTTTACGATAAATATGTGGGTTTTGGTTTGCAGTTTGGGCACTTGGTCTTTAACCGCCTCCAGACCGCCCAACGCAGGATCGCGTTCCGGAGGCGGCAGCTCCAGGCAGAGTCACGCATCTATGCGTCATCTCGCGAGACGCGAGATTTCCTGTGAACGCGCGCACACAGGCGCGCGCGTTCACAGGATCGGAAGGTAAGCGAGTGGATCTCCAGCCTGCCAGCGACGATCGTTCGCTGGCAGGCTGGAGATGCGATTTTTTAACCCCTAACAGGTATATTAGACGCTGTTTTGATAACTGCGTCTAATATACCTGCTACCTGGTCCTCTGGTGGTCCCTTTTGCTTGGATCGACCACCAGAGGACACAGGCAGCTCAGTAATAAGTAGCACCAAACACCACTACACTACACCCCCCCCCTGTCACTTATTAACCCCTTATTAACCCCTGATCACCCCATATAGACTCCCTGATCACCCCCCTGTCATTGATCACCCCCCTGTCATTGATCACCCATTTGTAAGGCTCCATTCAGACGTCCGTATGTTTTTTACGGATCCACGGATACATGGATCGGATCCGCAAAACACATACGTACGTCTGAATAGAGCCTTACAGGGGATGATCAATGACAGGGGGGTGATCACCCCATATAGACTCCCTGATCACCCCCCTGTCATTGATCACCACCCTGTCATTGACCACCAGAGGACACAGGCAGCTCAGTAATAAGTAGCACCAAACACCACTACACTACACCCCCCGTCACTTATTAACCCCTTATTAACGCCTGATCACCCCATATAGACTCCCTGATCAGCCCCCTGTCATTGATCACCCCCCTGTCATTGATCACCCCCTTGTAAGGCTCCATTCAGATGTGTTTTGCGGATCCGATCCATGTATCCGTGGATCTGTAAAAAACATACGGACGTCTGAATAGAGCCTTACAGGGGGGTGATCAATGACAGGGGGGTGATCAATGACAGGGGGGTGATCAGGGAGTCTATATGGAGTGATCACCCCCCTGTCATTGATCACCCCCCTGTAAGGCTCCATTCAGACGTCCGTATGTGTTTTGCGGATCCGATCCATGTATCCGTGGATCTGTAAAAAACACACGGATGTCTGAATGGAGCCTTACAAGGGGGTGATCAATGACAGGGGGGTGATCAATGACAGGGGGGTGATCAGGGAGTCTATATGGGGTGATCACCCCCCTGTCATTGATCACCCCCCTGTAAGGCTCCATTCAGATGTCCGTATGTGTTTTGCGGATCCGATCCATGTATCCGTGGATCCGTAAAAAACATACGGACGTCTGAATGGAGCCTTACAGGGGGGTGATCAATGACAGGGGGGTGATCAGGGAGTCTATATGGGGTGATCACCACAGTCATTGATCACGCCCCTGTCATTGATCACCCCTCTGTAAGGCTCCATTCAGACGTCCGTATGTGTTTTGCGGATCCAATCCATGTATCCGAGGATCCGTAAAAAACATACGGACATCTGAATGGAGCCTTACAGGGGGGTGATCAATGACAGGGGGGTGATCAATGACAGGGGGGTGATCAGGGAGTCTATATGGGGTGATCACCCCCGTCATTGATCACCCCCCTGTAAGGCTCCATTCAGACGTCCGTATGTGTTTTGCGGATCCGATCCGTGGATCCGTAAAAAACATACGGACGTCTGAATGGAGCCTTACAGGGGGGTGATCAATGACAGGGGGGTGATCAGGGAGTCTATATGGGATGATCGCCCCCCTGTAAGGCTCCATTCAGACGTCTGTATGTGTATGGTGAGAGAAATATCTCGGTCAAATGCCAACTTTGTATAAAAAAAAGGGAAAAGTTGTCTTTTGCCGAGATATTTATCTCACCCAGCATGGGTATATGTAAAATGACACCCCAAAACACATTGCCCAACTTCTCCTGAGTACGACGATACCAGATGTGTGACACTTTTTTGCAGCCTAGGTGGGCAAAGGGGCCCACATTCCAAAGAGCACCTTTAGGATTTCACAGGTCATTTTTTACACATTTTGATTTCAAACTACTTACCACACATTAGGGCCCCTAGAATGCCAGGGCAGTATAACTACCCCACAAGTGACCCCATTTTGGAAAGAAGACACCCCAAGGTATTTCGTGATGGGCATAGTGAGTTCATGGAAGTTTTTATTTTTTGTCACAAGTTAGTGGAATATGAGACTTTGTAAGAAAAAATAAAAATAAAAAAAATCATAATTTTCCGCTAACTTGTGCAAAAATTTTTGCAAAAATTTCGTTAAATTTCGATTAATAACAAAAAAAGTAAAAATGTCAGCAGCAATGAAATACCACCATATGAAAGCTCTATTAGTGAGAAGAAAAGGAAGTAAAAATCATTTGGATGGTAAGTTGCATGACCGAGCAATAAACGGTGAAAGTAGTGTAGTGCAGAAGTGTAAAAAGTGGCCTGGTCATTAAGGGTGTTTAAGCTAGGGGGGCTGAGGTGGTTAAAAGGTTAACCATCACTACTATATAGTGTACTGTATTGTATTATACAGACATCAGACCCACTGGATATTCAAGAACCAAGTGGGTCTGGGTCAAAAAAAAGTTAAAAAAGTAAAAAATAAAAAATAAATAAAAAAAACACATTTATCACTGATTAAAAAAAATAAAAAATAATTCCCTACACATGTTTGATATGACCGCGTCCGTAACGACCTGATGTATAAAACAGTCATGTTACTTTCCCCGCACGGTGAACGCCATAAAAAAATAAAAATAAAAACTACACCCTGTACAGAATTATTAGGCAAATGAGTATTTAGACCACATCATCCTCTTTATGCATGTTGTCTTACTCCAAGCTGTATAGGCTCGAAAGCCTACTACCAATTAAGCATATTAGGTGATGTGCATCTCTGTAATGAGAAGGGGTGTGGTCTAATGACATCAACACCCTATATCAGGTGTACATAATTATTAGGCAACTTCCTTTCCTTTGGCAAAATGGGTCAAAAGAAGGACTTGACAGGCTCAGAAAAGTCAAAAATAGTGAGATATCTTGCAGAGGGATGCAGCACTCTTAAAATTGCAAAGCTTCTGAAGCGTGATCATCGAACAATCAAGCGTTTCATTCAAAATAGTCAACAGGGTCGCAAGAAGCGTGTGGAAAAACCAAGGCGCAAAATAACTGCCCATGAACTGAGAAAAGTCAAGCGTGCAGCTGCCAAGATGCCACTTGCCACCAGTTTGGCCATATTTCAGAGCTGCAACATCACTGGAGTGCCCAAAAGCACAAGGTGTGCAATACTCAGAGACATGGCCAAGGTAAGAAAGGCTGAAAGATGACCACCACTGAACAAGACACACAAGCTGAAACGTCAAGACTGGGCCAAGAAATATCTCAAGACTGATTTTTCTAAGGTTTTATGGACTGATGAAATGAGAGTGAGTCTTGATGGGCCCATGGCTGGATTGGTAAAGGGCAGAGAGCTCCAGTCCGACTCAGACGCCAGCAAGGTGGAGGTGGAGTACTGGTTTGGGCTGGTATCATCAAAGATGACCTTGTGGGGCCTTTTCGGGTTGAGGATGGAGTCAAGCTCAACTCCCAGTCCTACTGCCAGTTTCTGGAAGACACCTTCTTCAAGCAGTGGTACAGGAAGAAGTCTGCATCCTTCAAGAAAAACATGATTTTCATGCAGGACAATGCTCCATCACACGCGTCCAAGTACTCCACAGCGTGGCTGGCAAGAAAGGGTATAAAAGAAGAAAATCTAATGACATGGCCTCCTTGTTCACCTGATCTGAACCCCATTGAGAACCTGTGGTCCATCATCAAATGTGAGATTTACAAGGAGGGAAAACAGTACACCTCTCTGAACAGTGTCTGGGAGGCTGTGGTTGCTGCTGCACGCAATGTTGATGGTGAACAGATCAAAACACTGACAGAATCCATGGATGGTAGGCTTTTGAGTGTCCTTGCAAAGAAAGGTGGCTATATTGGTCACTGATTTGTTTTTGTTTTGTTTTTGAATGTCAGAAATGTATATTTGTGAATGTTGAGATGTTATATTGGTTTCACTGGTAAAAATAAATAATTGAAATGGGTATATATTTGTTTTTTGTTAAGTTGCGTAATAATTATGCACAGTAATAGTCACCTGCACACACAGATATCCCCCTAAAATAGCTAAAACTAAAAACAAACTAAAAACTACTTCCAAAAATATTCAGCTTTGATATTAATGAGTTTTTTGGGTTCATTGAGAACATGGTTCTTGTTCAATAATAAAATTAATCCTCAAAAATACAACTTGCCTAATAATTCTGCACTCCCTGTATGATGAAATTGAAATTTTGCCTACCTTACTTAAAGGTAAAGGTAAAGGTAATAAAAGTGATCAAAAAAGTCGTATGTACGCCAAAATAGTACCAATCAAACCGTCACCTCATCTCGCAAAAAATGAGCCCCTACATGAGACAATGGCCCAAAAAAGAAAAAAAATATAGCTCCCAGACTAAAACATGATTTTTTTGTTTAAAAAAAGTGTTTTATGTTAAACGTAAAAAAATAAAAAAAGTAGACATATTAGTTATTGCGCGTCCGTAAGAACCTGCTCTATAAAAATACCACATGATCTAAACCCTGAGGTGAACATCGTAAAAAATAAAAAATAAAAACGGTGTCAAAAAAGCTATTTTTTGTCACCTTACATCACAAAAAGTGTAATAGCAAGCGATCAAAAAGTCGTATGCCCCCCAAAATAGTGCCAATCTAACCGTCATCTCATCCCACAAAAATTATACCCTACCTAAGGCAATCGTCCAAAAACTGAAAAAATTATGACTCTCAGACTATAGAGACACTAAAACATGATTTTCTTTTTGTTTCAAAAATGATATTATTGTGCAAAACTTTAAAAAATAAAAGAAAGTATACATATTAGGTATCGCCATCGTCCATAATGACCGGCTCTATAAAAATATCATATGACATAACCCCTCAGGTGAACACGGTCAAAAAAATAAAATAAAAACTGTGCTAAAAACCATTTTTTTTGTCACCTTACGTCACTAAAAGTGCAACACCAAGTGATCAAAAAGGCGTATGCCCCCCACAATGGTGCAAATCTAACCGTCACCTCATCTCGCAAAAAATTATACCCTATATAAGACAATCTCCCAAAAAATAAAAAAACTATGGCTCTCAGACTATGGAGACACTAAAATATATATATATTTTGTTTTAAAAATAATATTATTGTGTAAAACCTAAATAAATAAAAAAGGTATACATATTAGGTATTGCCACGTCTGTAAGAACCTGCTCTATAAAAATACCACATGACCTAACCCCTCAGGTGAACACTGTAAAATAATAAACTAAAAACGGTGTCAAAAAAGCAATTTTTTGTTACCTTACATCACAAAAAGTGTAATAGCAAGCGATCAAAAAGTCATATGCAACCCAAAATAGTGCCGATCTTACCATAATCTCATCCCGCAAAAATGATACCCAACCTGAGACAATCGCATTAAAAACTGAAAAAACTATGGCTCTCCGACTATGGAGACACTAAAACATGATTTTTTTTTTGTTTCAAAAATGATATTTTTGTGTAAAACCTAAATAAATAAAAAAAAGGTATAAATATTAGGTATCGCCGCGTCCATAAGAACCTGCTCTATAAAAAATAGCACATGACCTAACCTCTCAGGTGAACACCGTAAAAATAAAAAATAAAAACGGTGTCAAAAAAGAAATTTTTTGTCACCTTACATCACAAAAAGTGTAATAGCAAGTGATCAAAAAATGAGCCCCTAACTAAGATAATTGCCCAAAAAATAAAAAAAAATATGGCTCTCAGATTATAGAGACACTAAAATGATTTTTTGTTGTTAAAAAAAATTATATTATTGTGTAAAACTTAAATAAATTAAAAAAGTAAACATATTAGGTATCCCTGCGTCCGTAACAACCTGCTCTATAAAAATCGCACATGATCTAACCTGTCAGATGAATGTTGTAAATAATAAAAAATAAAAACGGTGCCAAAACAGCTATTTTTTGGCAAATTTTCTATTTTAATCCATTTTTTCCTGTAACAAAGCAAGGGTTAACAGCCAAACAAAACTCAATATTTATTGCCCTGATTCTGTAGTTTACAGAAATGCCCCATATGTGGTTGTAAACTGCTGTATGGCCACACGGCAGGGCGCAGAAGGAAAGGAATGCCATATGGTTTTTGGAAGGCATTTTTTGCTGGACTGGTTTTTTGACACCATGTCCCATTGGAAGCCCCCCCTGATGCACCCTTAGAGTAGAAACTCCAAAAAGTGACCCCCATTTAAGAAACTACACCCCTCAAGGTATTCAAAACTGATTTTACAAACTTTGTTAACCCTTTAATTGTTCCACAAGAGTTAATGGCAAATGGAGATGAAATTTCAGAATTTCTATTTTTTGTTGCTTTGCCTCACAAAAGTGTAATATAGAGCAACCAAAAATCATATGTACCTTAAAATATTACCAACAAAACTGCCACCTTATCCCGTAGTTTCCAAAATGGGGTCACTTTTTTGGAGTTTCTGCTCTAGGGGTGCATCAGGGGGCTTCAAATGGGACATGGTGTCTAAAAATCAATCCAGCAAAATCTGCCTTCCAAAAACCAAATGGCGTTCCTTTTCTTCTGCGCCCTACTGTGTGCCCGTACAGCAGTTTACGACCACATATGGGGTGTTTCTGTAAACTGCAGAATCAGAGTAATAAATGTTGAGTTTTGTTTGGCTGTTAACCCTTGCTTTGTTACTGGAAAAAATATTAAAATCGAAAATCTTCCAAAAAAGCGAAATTCTGAGATTTTATCTCCTTTTTCCATTAAATCTTATGGAACGCATAAAGGGTTAATAAAGCTTGTAAAATCAGTTTTGAATACCTTGAGGGGTGTAGTTTCTTAGATGTGGTCACTTTTATGGAATTTCTACTCTAGGGGTGCATCAGGGGTTCTTCAAATGGGACATGGTGTCAAAAAAAAAGCCATCAAAATCTGCCTTCCAGAAACCATATGGCGTTCCTTTCCTTGTGCGCCCTGCCGTTTGGTCATACAGCAGTTTAAAAAAATTTATTAAAATGGAAAATTGGCCAAAAAATTTTAATTCTGAAATTTAATTTCCATTTGCCCATAACTCTTGTGGAACACCTAAAGGGTTAACAAAGTTTGTAAAATCAGTTTTGAATACCTTGAGGGGTGTAGTTTTCAAAATGGGGTCATTTTGGGTGGTTTATATTATGTAAGCCTCACAAAGTGACTTCAGACCCTGAACTGGTCCTTAAAAAGTGGGTTTTGGAAAATTTCTGAAAAATTTCAAGATTTTCTTCTAAACTTTTAAGCCTTATAACGTCCCCAAAAAATAAAATGGCATTCCCAAAATGATCCAAACATGAAGTAGACATATGGGGAATGTAAAGTAATAACTATTTTTGGAGGTATTACTATGTATTATAGAAGTAGAGAAATTGAAACTTGGAAATTTGAAAATTTTTCCATATTTTTGGTAAATTTGTTAGTTTTTATAAATAAAAATGATTTTTTTTTACTCCATTTTACCAGTGTCATAAAGTACAATATGTGACGAAAAAACAATCTCAGAATGAAAAAAAGCGTTTTAAAGTTATTCACACAAAGTTACACTGGTCAGATTTGCAAAAAATGGCCTGGTCCTTAAGGTGAAAATGAGCCTGGTCCATAAGGGGTTAAGAGTCCTTCAAACATTTTTCCCACAACAGAAGTTAAACTAACTGGTCTATAATTACCTGTGAAGGACCTAGATCCTTTTTTGAATATGGGCACCATATTTGCCTTGCACCAATCACTTGGCATTGTACCAGTACCTAGAGAATCTTTAAAAATTATAAACAGGAGCACAGCAATGACAGAACTGAGCTCTTCAAGCAAGCCTTGTTCACATTTACCATATTTAACTTATCTTGGACCATATCTACAGGTAGCTAATTGAGTATATTACAGGATGTACTAACAGCCCCAGCACCAGAGTTATCATCTCATTTTTCTTTTTTTGTATATAGAGAGCTATAAAAAAACATTTAGTAACTCTGCCTTTACCTTATCTTCAGTGACTATCCCCCCCCCTTTTACCATTATTTAGGGGCCCTACCTGCTCGGACCTTGTTTTTTTTTAGCATTTATATACAAACCGGATTCCAAAAAAGTTGGGACACTATACAAATCGTGAATAAAAACTGAATGCAATGATGTGGAGGTGCCAACTTCTAATATTTTATTCAGAATAGAACATAAATCACAAAAGTTGGGACAAGGCCATTTTCACCACTGTGTGGCATCTCCCCTTCTTCTTACAACACTCAACAAACGTCTGGGGACCGAGGAGACCAGTTTCTCAAGTTTAGAAATAGGAATGCTCTCCCATTCTTGTCTAATACAGGCCTCTAACTGTTCAATCGTCTTGGGCCTTCTTTGTTGCACCTTCCTCTTTATGATGCGCCAAATTTTCTCTATAGGTGAAAGATCTGGACTGCAGACTGGCCATTTCAGTACCCGGATCCTTCTCCTACGCAGCCATGATGTTGTGATTGATGCAGAATGTGGTCTGGCATTATCTTGTTGAAAAATGCAGGGTCTTCCCTGAAAGAGATGACGTCTGGATGGGAGCATATGTTGTTCTAGAACCTGAATATATTTTTCTGCATTGATGGTGCCTTTCCAGACATGCAAGCTGCCCATGCCACACGCACTCATGCAACCCCATACCATCAGAGATGCAGGCTTCTGAACTGAGCGCTGATAACAACTTGGGTTGTCCTTGTCCTCTTTGGTCCGGATGACATGGCGTCCCAGATTTCCAAAAAGAACTTCGAATCGTGACTCGTCTGACCACAGAACAGTCTTCCATTTTGCCACACTCCCCTGGCCCAGTGAAAACGCCTGAGCTTGTGGATCTTGCTTAGAAATGGCTTCTTCTTTGCACTGTAGAGTTTCAGCTGGCAACGGCGGATGGCACGGTGGATTGTGTTCACTGACAATGGTTTCTGGAAGTATTCCTGAGCCCATTCTGTGATTTCCTTTACAGTAGCATTCCTGTTTGTGGTGCAGTGTCGTTTAAGGGCCTGGAGATCACGGGCATCCAGTATGGTTTTACGGCCTTGACCCTTACGCACAGAGATTGTTCCAGATTCTCTGAATCTTCGGATGATGTTATGCACAGTTGATGATGATAGATGCAAATTCTTTGCAATTTTTCGCTGGGTAACACCTTTCTGATATTGCTCCACTATCTTTCTGCGCAACATTGTGGGAATTGGTGATCCTCTACCCATCTTGGCTTCTGAGAGACACTGCCACTCTGAGAAGCTCTTTTTATACCCAAACATGTTGCCAATTGACCTAATTAGTGTTAATTGGTCTTCCAGCTCTTCGTTATGCTCAAATTTACTTTTTCCAGCCTCTTATTGCTACTTGTCCCAACTTTCTTGGGATTTGTTGACACTGTGAAAATTGGAATCAACGTATTTTTCCTTTAAAATGATACATTTACTCGGATTAAACGTTTGATCTGTTATCTACGTTCTATTACAAATAAAATATTGACATTTGCCATCTCCACATCATTGCATTCAGTTTTTATTCACAATTTGTTTAGTGTCCCAACTTTTTTGGAATCCGGTTTGTATTTAAATAATTTTTTGGGGATTTGTTTTGCTCTCTTTTCCCACCTGCTGTTTGTTTTGTATTTTTGATAATTTTATCTCTTTTTCACAGATTTTATTAAGCCCTTTGTAATCTTCAAACGCTACAGCTGACCCCTCAGATTTGTATTTTTAAATGCCTTTTTTTTGTCTTTTATTGCCCTTTTTACAGTAGCTATAAGCCATGGGGGGGGGGGGGGGGGGGGTTGAATTTTAGCCGTTTATACTTGTATGACACAGTAAGAGGTTTTCTCTGGGAAAACAGGTATTTTCCTCCTAGCATGTGCTGCTGGGCTGGTTTCCAGCCAGGTGAGGTCAAATACCGGACTGGATTTTAAGTGCCGGTCCGGGTTTTGGCAGCACCTAGCTGTCCTTAGATAGGCAGCTGGGCTCAGAAGCCAGGTCTCTGTGTTGGGATCTGGGAGCCTTGTGTGTAGATGAAGGCTTGCTAGTTGTTTGGCGTGAAAACAGGTTGGTGCTGCTATGGTCAAGGACTCTTTGAGGCAGAGAATTGCCGCATGGTGTGAATTACCACCAACACCGCAAGGTGGCTTTTTGTTTGATTATGACTAGTGATGAGCGGCAGGGATCATATATTTGAATTTGCGATATTTTGCTAATATTTTGTAGAATATTCGTCGAATATTTGCGAATTCGAATATTCGTTATAGTCTTAATTTTTTTTTACTCGAAAAATCGGCAAGGTAATGATCACGTAATATGAGAATATTACACAATCAATACAGGCATGGGTCCAAAACAAATATATAGCACTAAAGAATATAGTGCTATATATTCGTTTTTTAGAATATTCGTCATTTTTTTCCATTTGAAGTTATGATTCCTCCCTGCTTAAGTTGCTTGTCAAGCAACTTAAGCAGGGAGAAATCGTGACTTCAGATGGAAAAAAATTACGAATATTCTAAAAAACTAATATATAGCACTATATTCTTTAGTGCTATATATTTGTTTTTGACCCATGCCTGTATTGATTGTGTAATATTCTCATATTACGCAATCATTACCTTGCCAAAAAAAAAGGTTGAATATAAAAAAATTTATATATAGCACTATATTCGTAATAAGTTTCAATATTTGCGATAAATGTTCGTAATTAGAATATTCGCGCTCAACACTATTTATGACTGCTTGTTTTGTCACTTGCCTAAAGTATGAATAAAACACTGAACTGTTTGATCCAAAGAATTTTTTGTTGCCTCTATACTGTGTCCGCTAATCCTGTCTACCAGAGCGAAACCCCACAATTGGTGGAGGATGCGCGCAGTAGCAGTGAGAATGGCGTGAACACCAATTTTTTGGGGTTTCTTCATTTTTCAGGCACGGTTGTATGTCGTACATTAAACCAGCTATATTACAACCAGTGCCCCACGACAAAATGGAGGCTGTTATGAAGGCCCTCATGGAGGCAGCGAGAGACAAACCTGCAGCAACAGGAGGCTAATAAGCAGCAGGAGACTAACCAGTTGCTGCTACAACACGTGATGGCTTTGCAGACAGCAGGAGCAACCCAGAGCATTCACGATGCCCGGAAAGCAGTTCGTGGCGCGATTCCTAAGATGACCCCCGCAGACGACATCGAAACCTACCTGGTTATGTACGAGAAAGTGGCCATCAGGGAAAAGCTACTCCGTGACTAGTGGGCTGAGGTCGTCGATTCGTTCCTGGCATCCGATTCCCAGCAGGTGTATTTCGACTTGCCGGATGATCAAGCGGCCGACTACCAGAAAGTCAAGGGTGAGATTCTGGCAAGACTGGGGGTGAATGTGTTGGTCCGGGCCCAGCGGGTGCATCAGTGGGGGTTCAACCCGGCTGAGCCTGCAAGACCCCAGTATTATAACTTACTTCACCTCTTGCAAAAAATGGCTACAGCCTGACGTGCTGAGTCCCACTGCTATGCTGGATCGTCTGTTAGCCGATATGTTCTGGAGGGCTTTGCCATACCCTCTCTACTGCACTGGATCGGTCAGGTGTCTCCTGGCATTGCCCTTGAGATGGTGGACCTGGTGGAACGCTATGAAGCTACCAGGAATCTAAAGGAGGGTTCTGTCGGGAGGGGGGTCGGCAAACCCCAGAAATCTCCACCCCAGGCCCGGAGATTTGAGCCGATAAAAACCACCCGGAATGTACCAACGGCAGACCTGGCTCCGATAGTCTGCTGGCGGTGTCAGGAGCCGAGCCATGTAAGGGCTGACTGTCCCCATCGGGTTGAGCCCATGGACACTAACTATGGCTACCGTCAGTCGCTATATTCCATGAGGCTGTGTGCAACAGGTACCCCAGAGTCTCTAGATCACTTGTGCCAGGTGGAAGTGGGAGACACTCCGGCGGAGGCTTTGCTGGACTCAGGGAGTCTGGTGACCCTAGTAAGGGCTACCCTGGTGCGGTCCCCTGAGTAGACTGGCCGGAAAGTCGGGGTGATGTGCATCCATGGAGACTTAAAAGACTACCCCACCACGCTGGTGTCTCTAACTATGGTGGCTGGTAGATGGACCCACGAGGTGGCTGTCACCAGAAATCTACATTATGAACTAATAATAGGAAGAGACTTCCCGGCACTGTGGCCTGCTATGAGAGTGACTGATACCCATGAGAAAGGGGTAACCCTAGCAGAGTGGCTCGGCTCAGAGGGAAGATCAGAACTCTGGGAACCTGAGACCGAAGGGTCAGTGGTAGGGGTGACCGCCACTTTGGTGGAAGAGGGTGAGACAACCCTGCTAAGTGTGATGGTGGGAGACGTGGAGGACTTGCTGCTGGGTCCTGAATTGGCAGACCTCAATGTCTCCGGGGATAATATTGGTACCGCCCAACGTTGGGACCCAACCCTATAGCGCGCCTGGGAAAATGTGTTAATAGTAGATGCTGAACCACAACAACCTGGGACAAAGTCAGTGTTTTCCCGTTTTGTGGTTCATCAGGATATGTTGTATCGGGTAAACCAACTACGGCGTGAGCCTATTGAACAGTGGGTGGTCCCCAAGGCTTATCACAAGCTTGTGTTAGATCTAGTCAAAATAAAGGAAATATAGGAAATAGCTCACCCACTCGCATCCACTACGAGGTGCTCTAGTCTAAATGTGAAACACCCTTCACGGCAAAAATAGTAAAATAGTAGAAGACTGGCACTCTCAACACAGGGGTCATTAGGTTGCAAATCACAAAATTTAATGTAGGTACATAAAAGGTTAAAATTAATATTGATAAAATGCGTAATTACATACACTGTTAATAAATAAACACAGTCTGGTGTCAATGGTAACAAATAAATCAAGGTGATAAATTTTATCAATGTTGCAAGTCCTTGAGAAATTAGCAATAAAGGGATAAAACTTCTTTTTTGTTCCTAATGGAGAAAGATCCAGTATTGAGATACTTCAGTTATGTTGAACTTTAGGTATAATGTTCCTTTTCAAGCAGGCTGTATATTTTAACAGCTCAGAGTATATCTGATAACGCCCACTCTATTAGTATGCTTCAATAATAATCAATCCCTCCGGTATTTCAAGACATATATAATATCAGCCCGCTATACGGGTATGTCTCTATATCAGTCCGGCACTCCGGGACGGTGTACAGATGACAACCCACTATGTGGGCTTACCTTCTCCTTTGTGTCGGACAATCCTCCAAGTGATCTAAGCGCTGCTGAGAGCCGGCGTCCCGGCTGTTCCTTGGTCAGCGTTCCACGTGGAGTCGGAGACAAGATCGTCACTCCGGAAGTGACGTAGCGGCCAGTTGTATAGGGCACAAGCTTCGTTTTCGTCCGATCAGGGATACAGTGCACTGTTATCCCGCAATATAAGGAAAATCTTCTTATAGCTGGGTCATATATAGATCTTTGTCCAGATCCCTAGAAACCAAACGCGTTTCGAGGACACCTCTCCTCTTCCTCAGTGGTAATGACCCTACTCCATATTGGATTGATTTTTATACTCCTGGTTGGAAATTCCAAAAGTCAGAAATGGAATATTTTTCAACAACATTTTTTCTCTTTTTAGATGCATTGGATATCATTTTTTCTTTTTTCATGTATATCCTACACATTTTTTCTCATCTACTATTTCATAAATCGCATTATTTTTCAATTTTTCTACTTGCGTTTTTATTGCGTTTTAGGTGCGTTTTTGTTTGGCACATGCGTTTTTTTTGACAAAAGCTGTAGATCTTCTCAGGATACAAAAATCCTCCAAGGATTTTGTTGCAACAACTCTACTTAAACTTTTATAGTGATTTTTATCAGCCAATTTTTTTAAAAATCATATTTCAATTATATCTCATTAATTCATTTGCCATCTTTCCTCATATACTGTATACCAATCAGCATCATAAATACATATAAAAAATTATAAAACTTTTATTATTAAAAATGATAAAAATGTGAGCTGCATTATTATAATTCCCATTCAATATAACATCCTATTCGGATTGTTCAAAGTACAATGGATATTTATCAAAATATTCATCCAATGTCAACAAGATATAGAGAGTGAGTCGATTTTGTATTTTAAAGATATGGCAGAAGTTCTTTTGGGATTATAGATCATTTTCCGGATATACAATATTAGGCAGGGAAAAGGGTACACATGTCTGTCTCCGAGAGAGAGCCGCAGCACTGATAAACAGTCAAGCATGCGATTCCCTAACAGAGAGAAACATATGTCCCATAATATTAAAGAAAGCCAAAAATCTCCAAATCTGCATTTAATCCTCTAGGTATAAGACTTCCAAAATCATAAATTCGTTTCGATTCTGCCCTTGACATTTTTTCAATGTGGTTGCCACCCCTCCAGTCATGATCTATCTGCTCCAGTGCTACGAAGGAAAGGCCTCTGCCATCTTTATTGTGGATTTCTTTAAAATGCCTTGATAGAGCATTATTTTCACAGCCTTTGGCTATATTGTTTAAATGTTCAGACATGCGTACCTTTAACTGTCGTTTAGTCCTCCCAACATATTGTTTATTGCATGGGCACTGGATCAGATAGACCACGCTGGAGGAGTTGCATGTCAAAAAGCCTTTAATATCCATCGAGAATGCATTCTGAGTTGAGGAGATTTTTTCTGTTTTTTTAGGAAATTTAGTTTTTTTGCATCCTATACAGGACCCGCATCTAAAGAAGCCATCTGGTTTTAGCCAGTTTTGGTTTATTTTCTTCTGCTTTCTTTTAACAGTCGGCGCTATCTGAATACCTAAATTGGGCGCTTTAGTATAGGTTATGAGGGGATTTACTGGGAGTAATGGACCAATAATTTTGTCATGGAGGAAATGATGCCAGTGACGTTTTATGATTCCCGTTATCTGTTTGGAGCAAGCGTTATACGGCAGGATCATCCTGAATTCTGAATTTTGGTTTGATTTCTGTATTTTATTTTCATCAAAGAAAGTGGCTCTCTCCAACTTTCTCACTTTGTCTAGTGCCTCATCTAATAATTTATCTGGATAGAGCTTTTCCTTAAACTGTATATTCATTATGGAGGCTTCTCTTTCAAACTGAGTTTCTTCTGTACAGTTTCTTCTAATACGTCGAAACTGTCCAAAAGGAATATTCATAAGCCAGGTTGGCAAATGACAACTTGAAAAAAGGATGAACCCATTTTTTGCTGTCGGTTTGTGATGAGTATTACAAATATATTTGTTTTCTTTTCTCATGATCTGAATATCCAAAAAATCAGTTTTTTCTGTGTCCGGTCCAACCGTAAAGCACAGATTATATTTATTGACATTCAGATCTTCCAAAAATTTGGATAAGCTAATCTCATCTTTGCGCCAAATGAAAATAATATCATCTATATAACGCCGCCATAGGACCAGGTCCCCCCCCAGTCTAGAACCAATGGTCTCCTGTTCCCACTGGGCCAGGAACAAATTGGCATAACTGGGGGCGAACCTGGTTCCCATGGCGGTGCCCCTCAACTGTAAATAAAAATCTTCCTCAAACATGAAGTAATTGTGGCGTAAAATATGGTCAACTCCCTCCACAATGAAGTCTATCTGTTCTATTTTGAGGGTATTATCCCCCTTTAATTGCTTCTTAAGAGCCTCCACTCCCTGCTCATGATCTATCACCGTATATAGTGATTGGACGTCCAATGTATTTATGATCCATTCTGGTTGGACGTCCAAACCTTCTAATTCTTTTATTATTTGTGTAGTGTCTCTAATATGAGACATAGATTTTTTAACAAAGGGCTGAAGTAAAGTGTCCAAATACTGCGACAGATTGGATGTCAGGGAACCTATTCCTGATATAATAGGGCGACCGGGGGGATTGGTCAAGTCCTTATGTACTTTTGGTAAACAGTAAAATATTGGCAATCTCCCCGGTGTGCCCATGATAAATCTGTGTTCATGTTCTTGGAGGATCCCCTGCTGTAATCCTCTGTCGCAGTATTCTAGTAAGGAGGCTCTAAATGTTGTCAGAGGATCTGCTTTAATCAATCTATATGTAGATTGATCCGTAAGTTGTCTCATACATTCATTATGGTATTGTTCTTGTCCCCAGATAACTATAGCGCCGCCCTTATCAGCCGGTCAAATAATTATATTATGTTCTTTCTGGAGTTCCTGTAAGGCTTTAAACTCTCCTCTAGTTAAATTATTACTATTGTAATTTCTTTCTTTCATCCGTTCTAGATCTGTTTCCACATTTTTTTGAAAAGCCATCATTTCAGGACTTATTTCGGCTCTGGGAAATTTTTTTGATTTACACTTTAGTTGAGTATGTGTAAATGGGTCACTCCGTTCATTATTAATAGTTACCGGATTTTTAAAAAAATATTTTTTTAAACATAATTTTCTAATAAATTTTTGAATACCTATATAGGTATTAAATTTATTCAATTTAGTGGTAGGGGCAAATTTCAAACCTTTGTTTAATAACGTGATCTGTTGTGAACTAAGATTAATGGTGCTAAGATTAATTATATTATTTGAATCCATATTCAATAGTGTCTTCTGTGCTCGAATTTTCTTTTTTCCTCTTCGTGTCTTTGTGGTTTTGGAGGATACTGTTTGTGATGTTGTTGTTGATTATTTATTAACAGTGTATGTAATTACGCATTTTATCAATATTAATTTTAACCTTTTATGTACCTACATTAAATTTTGTGATTTGCAACCTAATGACCCCTGTGTTGAGAGTGCCAGTCTTCTACTATTTTACTTGTGTTAGATCTAGCCCATTAACACGTTCTTGTGGGGCTGCAGAAAACCCAGGATCGTATTCTACAGCGGTTTTACTGGCCCAGCATATTCAAAGAAGTGGAAGAGTTTTATAAGTCTTGCCCGACCTGCCATATAACTAGCCCCCAGCCACATTTCCGTAGTCCCCTAGTACCTCTCCCGATTATCGAAGTACCGTTTGACCGAATAGCTATGGACCTCATAGGCCCAGTACCAAAGTACGCCAGAGGACATCAACAAATCTTAGTCATTCTAGACTATGCCACTCGGTACCCAGAGGCGGTGCCACTGTGACATACCTTGGCCAAACTCATAGCTAATAATATTCTGGGTTTCAAAAAACACCCATTCTTGGCAATACGCTACATCAGGGGTTTTTCAGCATTTGTCAGTGTGAAATACAAGCTTGAAATACTGCAATAATATTCTGGGTTTAAAAAAACACCCATTTTTGGCAATACCCTACATCTGGGGCCTATGCTGCATTTGTTAGTGTGAAATACAAGCTTGAAATACTGCGATAATATTCTGGGTTTAAAAAAACACCCATTTTTGGCAATACCCTATATCTGGGGCCTATGCTGCATTTGTTAGTGTGAAATACAAGCTTGAAATACTGCAATAATTTTCTGGGTTTTAAAAAACACCCATTTTTGGCAAAATACTAAATTTGCGGCCTTTGCTGCATCTGTCAGTGTGAAATACACGCGTTAGATAGTGCTGTTATATTCTGTTATTAAAAAAACACCCATTTTGGGCAAAATACTAAGTTTGCGGTCTTTGCTGCATCTGTCAGTGTGAAATACAAGCTTGAAATACTGCAATAATATTCTGGGTTTCAAAAAACACCCATTCTTGGCAATACGCTACATCAGGGTTTTTTCAGCATTTGTCAGTGTGAAATACAAGCTTGAAATACTGCAATAATATTCTGGGTTTAAAAAAACACCCATTTTTGGCAATACCCTACATCTGGGGCCTATGCTACATTTGTTAGTGTGAAATACAAGCTTGAAATACTGCCACAATATTCTGTTATAAAAAAAACACCCATTTTTGGCAAAATACTAAGTTTGCGGCCTTTGCGGCATCTGTCAGCGTGAAATACACACGTTAGATACTGCTGTTATATTCTGTTATTAAAAAAACACCCATTTTAGGCAAAATACTACATTTGCGGCCTTTGCTGCATCTGCCAGTGTGAAATACACGCGTTAGATACTGCTGTTATATTCTGTTATAAAAAAAAACACCCATTTTGGGCAAAATACTAAATTTGCGGCCTTTGCTGCATCTGTCAGTGTGAAAAACACGTGTTAGATAGTGCTGTCATATTCGGTTATTAAAATAACACCCATTTTGGGCAAGATCCTAAATTTGCGGAGAATGAGAAGAGCGTCAAATAATGGACGTGGCCCCGGTTGTGGTGCTACTGGTGGAGGTCCTGTTGCAGGGAGAGGACGTGGTCGATCTGTGCCAGCTACACGCACAAGTGAGACACCTTCATCAGGTGCGAGTAAGCGACAGAACCTTCAGCGTTTGGTCGGGCCTAATGTGGCTCTACGAATGGTGAGGCCAGAACAAGTACAGGCGATAGTAGATTGGGTTGCTGACAGTGCCTCCAGTTCCTTCACATTGTCTCTTACCCAGTCTCCTGCTGAAAGATCAGAGTTGGCACCGCAGCCGATGTCCATCAGTCTTTCACCTCACCCCCTTGCAAATCAGCCAAGCAGTCTGAGCCCCAAGTCATGCAGCAGTCTCGTCTGCTTTTTGATGACTCTGCTAGCAGGGTTTCCCAGGGCCATCCACATAGGCCTACCCCAGAAGTGGAAGAGATTGAGTGCACCGATGCCCAACCACTTATGTTTCAAGATGAGTACATGGGAGGACCACCGCAGCACGTCTCGGATGATGACGAAACACAGGTGCCAACTGCTGTGACTTTCTGCAGTGTGCAGACTGACAAGGAGGGCAGGGGTGAAGACTGGGTGGAAGATGATGTGGAGGACGATGAGGTCCTCGACCCCACATGGAATCAAGGGCATGCGAGTGACCTGTCTAGTTCGGAGGAAGAGGCGGTGGTCGCACAGAGCCACCAGCACAGCAGAAGAGGGAGCAGGGTGCAAAAGCGGAGCGGTCGTTCTCTAGACAGTACGTCAGCTACTGCCCAACGCAGCAAGGGACCGAGCACACCAAAGCCAGCTCCAAGGAGTTCCCTGGCGTGGCAGTTCTTCAGACAATGTGCTGTTGACAAGACATGAGTAGTTTGCACGCTGTGCAATCAGAGCCTGAAGCGAGGCATAAACGTTCTCACCCTGAGCACAACCTGCATTACCAGGCATCTAAGTGCAAAGCACGAGCTGCAGTGGAGTAGACACCTCAAAAACCAAGAAAGGTTTCTGGCTCCTCCTGCTTCCTCTTCTGCTGCAGTCTCGGCCTCTTCATCCACCTCTGGAGTGACAGTGGCACCTGCCACCCCGCAAACAGAGGATCTGCCAGCAACACCACCACCTGGGTCACCAAGCATCTCCACAATGTCCCACGGAAGCGTTCAGCTCTCCATCTCTGCATGGTGCCCCCAGCACCTTTCTGCAACTAATGGACATCGTGCTTCATCCACATCATCGGTACGCTTCGACTTACCTGGACGATATTATTAGCAACAGTACCGACTTAGAAAGTCACCTACCCAAAATGCAGGCTGCAGTGGACTCCCTTCGGAAAGCTGGCCTAACCGCTAACCCCAAAAAATGTGCGATAGGGTTAGAAGAGTACCTGGGGTATGTCATTGGGCGCGGAGTCATCAAACCCCAAGTGAATTAAATAGAGGCAATATAGAATTGGCCCCGACCTGTCTCCACTAGACAAATAAAGTCATTCCTGGGAATAGTGGGCTATTACCTGAGGTTTGTTCCCCACTTTGCTACTCTTGAAGGACTTTGCCCTTGACAGGACTCTTGAAGGGATACAAGTCAATGATGGTTCGCTGGGATGATCGGGTGGAAGAGGCTTTATCCACTTTGAAGTCGGCCCTGTGTGGGTCCCTGGTTTTGGTGACTCTTGACTTCAAATGGGAGTTTATAGTACAGACTGATGCCTCCAAAGTAGGCCTTGGTGCTGTACTGTCTCAGGAAGTCAACGGGGAGGAGCATTCTATTGTCTTCCTCAGCCGTAAGCTCACCCCAGCCGAGAACCGGTATAGTATAGTGGAGAGAGAGTGCCTGGCTATCAAGTAGGCACTAGAATCTCCGCAATTATTTATTGGGGAGAAAACTCCGCCTGGTGACTGACCACTCCCCTCTCAAGTGGATGAGAGGGGAGTGGTCAATCACCAGGCTGCGGATTTTGGCAGCTCCTGGCTGTCCTTAAATAGGCAGCTGGGCTCAGAAGCCAGGTCTCTGTGTTGGGATCTGGGAGCCTTGTGTCTGGATGAAGGCTTGCTACCTGTTTGGAATGAAAACAGGTTGGTGCTGCTATGGTCAAGGACTCTTTGAGGCAGAATTGCCGCATGGTGTGAATTACCACCAACACTGCAAGGTGACTTTTTGTTTGATTATGACTGCTTGTTTTGTCACTTGCCTAAAGTGTGAATGAAACACTGAACTGTTTGATACAAAGAACTTGTTGTTGCCTATATACTGTTTCCGCTAATCCTGTCTACCAGAGCAAGTCCCCACACGTGTTACCTAAAGGAAAACATTTTTTTTTGCAATTACTCAATGTGGATTTAAAGCTCTCCCATTTATCCTCAGTATTATTATGTGACAGTAGCTGCTCCCAGTCTATGCCCTGAAATGCTGCCCTCAACCTAGGGAAATTAGCTGTAATGACCGGCATCACACAAAGGGAGGGAAATGGGATGGCCCTGTCCAAGGGAAAGGTGGTGACCCCTGACTCACCTTGCGGCTAGCACCTGACTGCCCTGACGTCCCTAGACGGATTCCTCACCCGTACGCCGATCACGTGCCTAAACCCTGGCTTTCCCTAAGATGAGGCCTGTGTAGTGAACAGGGCGGTGGGATCACTAGTCCGCACCACTGACACTAAGAGGAAAACACCAAGGAGAGGACAGACAATACAGACAAACATATAATCCCAGGTGGGCGACAACAGCATACCACCAAGGCCCAACAGGGATCCGGGGGGTAACACTCTGGAACAACAACCAGGGATCTCAGCTACTCAGCTCCAGTGGGTCAGTATAGAAGTCCAGGCAGGAAGCTCTATATCTGGCAACCAGAGAAGTGGGAGATGGGAATATAAGGAGGTTGGGATTGCTGGACAACAAACAGCTGAGGAGGAGAAGCTACGGATCCCTGAGTGAGCCAAAAAGGATTGCAAGGCAAACCCAGAAAGCTACCATTACGAAACAGCACTGTCTTTGTACAACGAACGCGCAGCCACCCGCTGCGACTTCCTGACCCCGGGTATAACGGAGTCAGACGTGGCTCTTGACACCCTCGTGACAGTACCCCCCTCTCTACGAGGGGCCTCCGGACACTCAGGACTAGGTCTCTCAGGATGAGAGGCATGAAAAACCTGAACTAACCTGTCGGCGTTTACCTCAGACGCTGGAACCCACATTCTTTCCTCGGGACCGTAACCCCTCCAATGCACCAGATACTGAAGAGAACGGCGGACCCGACGAGAATCAACAATTTGGGATATTTGAAACTCTAGATTACCATCCACAATAACAGGAGGGGGTGGCAGCGGTGATGGTTCTAGAGGTGGAACATACTTTTTGAGTAACGATTTATGGAAGACGTTATAAATTTTAAAAGTCTGAGGTAGCTCCAGGCGAAAAGCCACGGGGTTAATGATGGCTACTATTTTGTAAGGACCAATAAACCTAGGACCCAGTTTCCAAGAGGGAACCTTTAATTTAATATTCCTAGTAGATAACCACACATAGTCATTCACTCCAAGGTCCGGACCTGGCGACCGTCTCTTATCAGCCATGCATTTATATTTACCTCCCATATTTTTCAAATTAGCTTGCACTTTCTGCCATACAGATGAAAGAGACGACGAAAACCGTTCCTCTTCGGGAACCCCAGAAGACCCCCCCTCTTTGAAAGTACAGAATTGGGGATGAAAACCATATGCACCAAGAAATGGTGACTTGCCAGTAGATTCCTGACAGCGATTATTTATGGCAAACTCGGCTAACGGTAAATATGATGACCACACCTCTTGGTTTTCAGACACAAAACATCTTAGATATGTCTCAAGGTTTTGGTTGGTACGCTCAGTCTGTCCATTCGACTGAGGCTGGAAAGCTGAGGAAAAAGACAAGTGTACCCCCAAACGGGAACAAAAAGCTTTCCAAAATTTAGAAATTTACTGGGTTCCCCAATCCGAAACAACATCGGAAGGGACCCCGTGAAGCTTCACGATTTCACTGATGAATACCTGAGCAAGAGTCTTAGCATTAGGTAGTGCGGGTAACGCAATGAAGTGAACCATTTTGCTAAACCTATCCACTACTACCAAGATAACTGTTTTACCCGCAGACAAAGGTAAGTCAATGATAAAATCCATTGACAGATGTGTCCATGGCCTATTGGGAATGACAAGTGGCAATAAAGACCCTGCAGGACGTGTATGAGAGACTTTCGCACGCGCAAGAAGACACAAAATCCATTACATCCTGACGCAACCTTGGCCACCAAAAACGACGAGACAATAGCTCCAAGGTTGCTTTACTACCCGGGTGCCCAGCAAGTGCCGAATTATGATGTTCCTTTAATAATTCGAGACGCAGGTTCAACGGTACAAACAATTTCTCTGAGGGGCAAAGAGACCGTCCCCCTGGGCCTCTAACACCTTCCCCTCCAGAACAGAGTGTACCGCAGAGACAACCACTCCTCTTTGTAGAATAGGTACCGGATCACTCACATTACCCCCTCCAGGGAAACAACGAGATAATGCATCTGCCTTGGTATTTTTTGCCCCAGGACGATAGGTAATAACAAAGTTAAACCTGGTAAAAAATAGCGACCACCTAGCTTGTCTAGTGGTGAGATGCTTAGCTGATTCGAGGTACAAAAGGTTTTTGTGGTCCGTAATCACAGTGACGAGGTGGATTGCCCCCTCTAAAAAGTGACGCCATTCTTCAAACGCTAGTTTAATAGCTAATAGTTCCCTATTGCCGATATCATAGTTCTTCTCTGCTGCAGATAGTTTTTTAGAAAAGAAAGCACAAGGACGCCATTTGCCAGGAGACGGACCCTGAGACAGCACAGCCCCCACTCCCACCTCTGACGCATCGACTTCAACAATAAAAGGCTGGGAGACATCAGGTTGGATTAGTACTGGTGCCGAGGTAAACCTCTCTTTTAGAGAGGAAAAAGCAATTTTAGCGGCGTCAGACCATTTAGAAAAATCAGTCCCCTTCCTAGTCATGTCAGTAAGGGGTTTTACAATCACCGAATAATTTTTAATGAATTTTCTATAGAAATTTGCGAAGCCCAAGAACCGTTGCAGTGCTTTGAGGTTCTCAGGAAGATCCCAATCTAAAATTGCCTGGACCTTCCTAGGATCCATACGGAAACCTGAAGCAGATAATAAATACCCTAGGAACTGTATCTCCTGAACGGCGAAAACACACTTTTCAATTTTAGCATATAATTTATTCGTCCGTAGGACCTGCAGTACCTGTCTGACATGCACCTCATGTTTTTTCAGATCCGACGAATAAATTAAAATATCATCTAGGTATATCACCACAAACCTGCCGATAAGATGACTAAAAATGTCATTAACGAAATGTTGGAAGACAGCAGGAGCATTGGTCAGACCGAAAAAGGCATGACTAGATTTTCATAATGCCCCTCAGGGGTGTTAAAGGCTGTCTTTCACTCATCCCCTTCCTTGATACGAATCAGATTGTAGGCCCCCCTAAGATCAAGTTTGGAGAACCACCTAGCACCCGCAATCTGATTAAACAGGTCAGGAATGAGAGGAAGAGGGTATGGGTCTCGCATGGTTATCTGGTTTAATTCGCGAAAATCTAGGCAAGGACGCAGGCCCCCATCTTTCTTTTTAACGAAGAAAAACCCTGCAGCCACGGGTGAAGAAGAGGGTCTGATGTGTCCCTTAGCCAATCTCTCGGACATATAATCTTTCATGGCTTGTCTCTCTGGACCCAAAAGATTATATAACCTGGTCTTGGGTAATTTTGCACCGGGAATCAGGTTAACCGGGCAATCATAAGGACGGTGAGGTGGTAACTTCTGACAACCCTTTTCAGAAAAAACGTCCTCAAAGTCCGAAACAAATGTGGGTAGGGTAGCTATGGAGGCGACCAAGCAATTGCTATTTAAGCAATTTTCTCTGCACTGCTCACTCCACTCCAATATCTCCCTGGCCTGCCAATCCACCACTGGATTGTGCGCTACCAACCAGGGAAGACCCAACACCACCGGAGTGGGAAGCCCCTCCAGAACATAACATGAAAGCAACTCGTTATGGTGGTCCCCTACCCGAAGGTGTAAGTTATGGACAATGTGAGTGAGGTTTCTCTGAGACAGAGGAGCAGAATCAATAGCGAATATGGGAATAGGTCTCTGTAGCGTACAGAGAGACAAACCCATAGTGTGGGCAAAATGGGCATCTATCAAATTTACTCCTACTCCACTGTCTAGAAAAAAAGAAATAGTCTCCGTCTTAACGCCAAAAACAACAACCGCTGGCAACACAAATTGCGATGTTCGTATGGAGGAAACGTATACCCCCCGGCTGACATCCTCCACACAGCCTGGGGTTAGTAGTTTTCCGACGGTCTTTTGTTTTTGAGGAAGGAAGGACAGACATTAATAAAATGACCCCTCTCCCCACAGAAAAAATAAACCCCACGCCTACGGCGAGCCTCAGGAGGATGGACCTGACGAGTAGTTCCTCCTAGCTGCATAGGCTCGTCTAAGTCCGTACAGACTAACTGCTGCTTGAGAGGGGTTACCAATTGCTCTGTTTTTTTCAATCTGTCCCTAAGACGTCTATCTATTCTGATAGAAAGGGACATCACCGCATCAAGGGAAAAGGGAGTCTCATACAGCGCAAGCGCATCCTTAATCCTTTCGGATAACCCAGAGCAGAACTGAATCCTGAGAGCCGGGTCGTTCCACTGGGTATCCGTAGCCCACCTACGGAACTCTGCGCAATACTCCTCTACTGGCCGCTCTCCCTGTAGGAGTCTCCGTAATTTTGATTCAGCCAGTGCGACTCGGTCAGGGTCGTCATATATAAGACCCAAGGCCCCAAAAAATTCATCCACTGACCGGAGAGCCTGGGAATCAGTGGGTAAAGAGAACGCCCAGGATTGCGAGTCCCCCTGAAGCAGGGAAATAACAATCCCCACCCGCTGTTCTTCATTACCAGAGGAGTAAGGGCGCAGCTTAAAATATAATTTACAGGCCTCACGGAACATCACAAATTTGTCCCTTCCCCCAGAAAATCTGTCAGGAAGAACAACCTTGGGTTCTGCAACAACCTGGTTACCTGTAGCAACCGCTGGGCTTGCGGTCTGTTGCAATTGCTGCTGTTGCTGGAGGACTGACGCCCTCAATCCTGCCACCTCCAAAAACAGGCCATGAAATTGCTTTGACAAAGCAGCAATTGGATCCATACTGGATTCTAAGTAGATAGAAAGATTTTTTTTTTCCTACACAAAATAAGGGCCAGATATAATGTAATGACCGGCGTCACACAAAGGGAGGGAAATGGGAAGGCCCTGTCCAAGGGAGAGGGAAAGGTGGTGACCCCTGACTCACCTTGCGGCTGGCACCTGACTGCCCTGACGTCCCTAGACGGGTTCACCCGTACGCCGATCACGTGCCTAAACCCTGGCTTTCCCTAAGATGAGCCCTGTGTAGTGAACAGGGCGGTGGGATCACTAGTCCGCACCACTGACACTAAGAGGAAAACACCAAGGAGAGGACAGACAATACAGACAAACATATAATCCCAGGTGGGCGACAACAGCAGACCACCAAGGCCCAACAGGGATCCGGAGGGTAACACTCTGGAACAACAACCAGGGATCTCAGCTACTCAGCTCCAGTGGGTCAGTATAGAAGTCCAGGCAGGAAGCTCTATATCTGGCAACCAGAGAAGTGGGAGATGGGAATATAAGGAGGTTGGGATTGCTGGACAACAAACAGCTGAGGAGGAGAAGCTACGGATCCCTGAGTGAGCCAAAAAGGATTGCAAGGCAAACCCAGAAAGCTACCATTACGAAACAGCACTGTCTTTGTACAACAAACGCGCAGCCACCCGCTGCGACTTCCTGACCCCGGGTATAACGGAGTCAGACGTGGCTCTTGACACCCTCGTGACATTAGCTTTTTTAAAATTCTGTGTTTTTTCTCTGCCTGACAGAGTTTGCTTCTTATAGTTTAGGGGGAATATAATTATATTATGGTCACTATTACCTAGTGTTTCTTGAACAGTAACATTTTTAACAAGCTCTGCATCATTAGAAATTACCAGATCCAACAGAGCATCGCCCCTAGTGGGAGCTTCTACAAACTGCCCCATAAAGTGGTTCTGCAGCAAGTTGGGGAATCTTCTCCCTTTTGCGGTTGAGGCAGAATCATGACCCCAGTCAATGTCTGGGAAATTAAAATCTCCCATTATGACCACTGTACCAGCTAGTGCAGCCCGCTCTATTTGGTTATACAGTTGCGTTTCTATCTCCTCTGTGATGTTAGGGGGTCTATAGATTACACCAAGTATTATATTTTTTTCAGTGTCTATATCCCTTTGAACTTCCACCCATAAGGTTTCCACATCCTCACCATTCTCACCCACAATTGCCTCTTTCACACTTGTCTTCAGATCACTCCTCACATACAGGCACACACCACCGCCTTTTCTATTGACCCTGTCTTTCCTAAATAGTATTAATATTAATAATATTTACAGCCCAGTCATGCGAAGAGTCCAACCATGTCTCAGTCACACCAACTACATCTATGTGTTCTTCTAGTACCATAGCCTCCAGCTCCCCCACTTTTCTAGTTAGACTTCTGGCATTTGTGAAAATACATTTTAAATTACTATTACCTGTAAAGTGAATAACTGATTTTCTATTTTTCATCGGTGCATAGTTATGCCCAGTCTTCTCCCTACTTTCCTCACCAATCCCAGACCCCACTAAATCCCCACTGTCCCCTGCTATATCCCACTTTCTATCTACACTATCTACCCCCTTATTAGTATGACCCCACCCTCCCCCAGATCCTAGTTTAAAAGCTCCTCCAGCCATCTTACCATTTTTTCCCCCAGGGCAGTTGCACCCTCCCCATTAAGGTGCAGTCCGTCCCTACTGTAGAGCCTGTAACTGACAGAGAAGTCGGCCCAGTTCTCCATGAACCCAAACCGTTCCTTCTTGCACTGGCTTCTGAGCCCTGAGCCACTTATTTAACTCCCTAAGCTCCCGTTGTCTCTCTGGTGAGGCTCGTGGCACTGGTAATATTTCTGAAAACACTACCTTGGAGGTCCTGGACTTGAGCTTCTCTCCTAGTTCCCTAAAATCATTTTTAAGGACCTTCCATCTCCCCCTGAATTTGCCATTGGTGCCAATGTGTACCATGACTGCCGGGTCTTCCCCAGCCCCACCCAGCACTCTGTCAATTCGATACACAATATGCCGAACCCGAGCACCCAGAAGACAACACACTGTTCGTCATTCACGGTCTCGGCGACAGATGACCCTGTCTGTCCTAATAATAGAGTCCCCTACCATCAGCATCTGTCTGACCTTTGCTGCACTCATTTTCCCATCCTTCCTGCAGGGGGCACCCTCCTGGTTGCTAGGAGAAACGCCCTGCTGCAGTGTTGCTGGCCCTGGGCTTTCATCCCTAATATCAGCCAAACAGGCATATTTACTAGGTCGTTCCAGCTCAGGACTAGCCTCCCTGGCACTTTTCCCTCTACCCCTTATTCCTACATTAACCCAACTGCTGACCTGATAGTCCTGATCTTGCCCTCCTCTTCCCACCTCCATTTCACTGACCCCAGTCAGTGCCTGCACAGTAAGGTCTAAGCCTTTTTCCAGTTTTGGCAATGCCCCTAAGTATTTCAAGCTGCTCATTTAGATCCAAGATCTGGGCTTCCAAATATGCAACATGATTGCATCTAGTGCAAATGTATTCACCCTCGAATGGCTCTTCAAGGCACGGACACACTGCATAGGACACACACTTAGTAGCATTGTCCATGGAGCACATGTTTAAATGGGGATGAACAGTAAAGAAGGAAAACAGTAAATATGAGTTAGAATTAGATCCTGTCTGCTGTAGTTGGAGGACTAGCTAGAATCAAGCCAACATCACACAAGGAAAATCTATCAAACCTTAGTTTCTAGCTCCTTGTCTTGAACTCCACTTACTCACAAGCCCACTTAGTACAGCAAGCCCAGGAAGAGAGATTGCAAAGTGTTCACAAATAATCTCTGTATTCTATGGAAATGATTGTCAACAATATAAGGAAGGCCTAAAAAATATAACAAAAGGAGAACCATGAAAACTTAACACGAATCAAGATGTACCCACTGCTGATCTGTCCAATACCCCACCACGAAAATAGACTCCAAGTGCAACTAGACTTCCGCTGCCCATACACATTGAGTGAATTTTTTGCATTTACTGTATTTTTCGTTTTATTAGACGCACTTTTTGTCTCCCAAAAGTGAGGGAAAAATGTCAGTGCACCTTATAAAGCGAATACTACTGAGCAATAGTATGCATCAGGTGCAGGGAGTGGGTGAAGCGCTGTGAGTGCTTCCTGTACTCACTCTCCCTTCTCTTCTTCTATGGAGCCGTGCTGCCCTGCAGGTCCTGACTGCATACAGCATCAGTACGCACACTATGACCTGACGCTGCACACAGACAGTTGACAGTGCAGTGCGGGCCGGAGAAAACAAGGGAATGTGACTGGAGGAAGGATCTCCGGAACTGGAAAGGAGCAAGAGAAGTTCTTTATTTTATCTCTGATCTGAGGTCTGCTGGGTGTCTGACGTGGAGGTCTGATAGGGTTCTGGCATGGAAGTCTGATCTGAGGTCTGATGGGGTCTGACATGGAGGTCTGATGGTGGTCTGGCATGGAGGTCTGATGTGAGGTCCTGATATGGTAGTCTTATGTGAGTTCCTGATATGGGGATCTGAACTGAGTTCCTGATATGAAGGTCTGATATGAGGTCCTGATTTGTGGGTCTGATCTGAGGATCTAATATGGGGTCTGATCTAAGGATCTGATATGAGGTCTGATGAAAAATATATTTTTATTATTTTCCTCCTCTAAAACCTGGGTGTGTCTGAGCATCATGTGCGTCTTATAAAGCGAAAAATACGGTAGGTCTGATTCTTTGTTTTTCTCTAATGAATAATTCTGCAGGAGTGGCCAAGCTGGGAATATATACTCAATGGCAGGTCGAAGGATGGCTATGGCCAGAATCCTAACTTATCACCTATCTATGAGATTGGTAATCAGAGTCTGATCTCGAGGATTTCTACCCTGGTGGGACCCCCACCAATCACGCAAATGGTCTTGTGCACCCCCTTTGAGACGGAGTGATATTTGTACATGCAGGCTACCAGCTGGGAATGTATGCTCACGGAGAGGTCGAAGGATAGATATGGCCACAATCCTAACTTATCACCTATCCACAGTATTGGTGATCCGACTACCGGGGCCCTCGTTGAGTATGAAGAGGCCGTCGGTAAATGCTTAGGCCCTTTCCTAGGCCATGTGACGTCACATTCATCAGTCCTATGGTTCAATCCCATTCAAGTGAATAGGGCTGAGCTGAGATACTAAGAACAATCAAACAGCTGATAGGCGGGGGTACTGGGAGTTGGATACCCGCCGATAATCCCGGAAAATCCAGGTGATACTTAGACAGTGCACTCGGATGGTACTTAAAATAGGACCTAAAAGGTGAAGAACAGCTGCTATTATAACGTCTTGTGGCCTCTGGGACCCTTGAGATTACAATGTCCATTGGGCCTTCTGCCACTAGACCATAAGGGCAAGTGATACCAATATATAGACAACTTTGCATCTATATTTCCATGAAGTAGATGTTCACTAGGGTCGCTCAGGTCCTGCAATGTTATTTGAGCAGGTCTGGGCCTCAGGTACCATGGGGCAAACATTCAGGGCTGTATTAACCAACAGATTTTCTGACCAAACATTGGTCAGATGGCCATCTACACACACACCAACTATTTATTTATTTTACACACTTATATGGCGCTGACATATTCTGCAGCACTTTATCATCACACTGTCCCCAATGGTGCTCACAATCTAAGGTCCCTATCAGTATGTCTTTGGAGTGTGGAAGGAAACTGGAGAACCCGGAGGAAACCCACACAAACATGGGGAGAACATACAAACTCCATGCAGATGTTGTCCTTGGTCGGATTCAAGCCTAGGACCCCAGCACTGCAAGACACCAGTCTAACCACTGAGCTACCGTGCTGCCCAACTATTGGTCTGATTGGACAGATATTGGTCAGATAATCTGTTGGTGTAATACAGCCCTCAGTTTGCTGACCTTCATATAAATACACTGACCAGGGCAGAGTGGCTTGTTGTTTGACTGGCCCCAACACCTGTGGCACATGCATCTCCACCCCATATAAAGAAGTCATCTAAGAGCCCATTGGGGAGACATTTCGAGCCCTGTTCAGATCACAAAAGCAGTCATGAGCCATGATTTTATCCCCCACGTCAACGGAAGCCTGGAAATCTACGATCTGTCCCGCTGTAAGTTTTTGAATGTGTTTGTAGATTTGATGTTCCTTGGTTTACGGTGGGTTGCTCTTGAGAAGAGCATATTATATTTATTAAGACACAACCTGCGGCTATTCCTCGTTATATACATAATTGTAACAGCATTTTTCACAAGCACAAGGTATTTGTAAGAAAAAAAATAAAAATAAAAAAAACCAGTACACGGTGAGATAAAATCTGCTTTGACAATTTTAATGATCATTTTGCTTTTTTAAGCGTCCGCACACAGATCAGGGCATCGTTTCAAAATGACAGATTATGGAGTGGTTGTCACCATGGAACGGCTGTCATATTCCAGCCGTTCTCTATTTTCTTTATTGTTTTTGCATATTTATGAGCATTATTTTTTATGGTTTTCTGTCTTTGTGGCGTTTTACCGCTCTCTTCATGCTTGTGTGGGTTTTGTACAAAACACTGACTCCATGGAATACCTATATCATGACATAGCTAAGCCGAGCAAGATCTATCTTGATATTAGAAAATATATTGATTTGTAGACACTACTGCCAGGCGGGTATATACTACGTCCCAGAATCCTTTGCTGTTATAAGCAGCTTTGTCTTTATTTAAGTGCCAGATGGGTGATTTGAGGTCTAGAGTAATGATGTGTGCAAAGGTTAATGCTTTGTATGAAATTTTAAGGGGTTGTCCGAGATTTTTTTATTGATGGCCTATTCTCAGGATAGGTCATGAGTGCCTGATTTGTGGGGGCCCACCGATCAGCTGTTTGAAGAGGCTTCTTCTTAGGCCGGTGATATCACATTCATCGACCACAAGGGCTATGTGCAGCTCAGTTCCATTCAAGTGAATGGTCCTGAGCTGCAATACCAAGCACAGCCACTATACAATGAACGCCGCTGTGCTCGGTGAGCTGTAAGGAGGCCGCAGTGCTAACCGGAACGCTGCAGCCTCTTTAAAGCAGCAGTGATGTTTCACCCATGTTTCACTTGGTCACGTGACACATAGGTGTTACATCACTACAGAGGTCAATCATTGGCTGGGGCGGTCACGTGACCCAACTCAAACAGGATGATGATGCGGGTACACCCGGGGGTTGCAGAACCGGCGGTGGAGCAATGGTTCCAGAACCCAGAGGTGGGGATCAGGTAAGTATGATCACCTCTGTGGGTCTATCCTCTTTAGGAGGTCTGAAAAAAAGGTGGACAACCCCTTTAAGGGCTTGTAGCAGTTTGATCCTCCTCATATCTGTGTCTTTATTACTTTGGATGGGATTTGATTGAAGTGACGAGGTGATCTGAGAAGAGACAATACAGTATTGTCATAAAAATGAAGGAAATGCCATTTAATAGCCTAAAAATAAAATAGACATAGCCACTTGGTCAGAAAATATTATTAAAGGGTTACAGTTCTTCACACTTTAAGATCTATCAATCTATCTTTTATTTATCTATCTATCTATCTATCTATCTATCTATCTATCTATCTATCTATCTATCTATCTATCTATCTATCTATCTATTTGTCTGTCTATCTATCTATCTATCTATCTATCTGTCTATCTATCTATCTATCTATCTATCTATCTATCTGTCTATCTATTTCATATTTTAAAAGTCACAAGCGCATAGCATCTATATAGTGGCTGCAGACTTACAGTGGGGCAAAAAAGTATTTAGTCAGCCACCAATTGTGCAAGTTCTCCCACTTAAAAAGAGGAGAGAGGCCTGTCATTTTCATCATAGGTATACCTCAACTATGAGAGACAGAATGGGGGGATATGTGGCGAAACCAACCTCGCCACTGGATTTTGGAGAGGACTGGCTGCTGGCCTCTTGCCCCTGGATTATGGGCCATATACTAACTTTTAAACCCCTGGACCAATTCAAGTGAATTTTGGATAGGTTTGTCCCCAAGTTATACTGTTTAAATTGATGTAAGTTATATGTATGGCCAATGTAAACTCACAAAGTTGTAACAATCTATAATAATTGTAACTTGTCAGCTTGGGAGGAAAATGCTGGGTGTGTTTCTATTGTGCCATTGTCCTATTGTGTGTTTAAATGGTGATGTCTGTTCTGTTGTCCTCACATGTGTATTGGTGATCTCCCTTTGTCCTAAGAGATAATTGGATTGCTCCTCAGGTTGTCTCCGGGACAGAGAGGAGGAAACCATGATGCATTGTGGGGATATGTTGTCCTATGTCACAGTCTTCATTCTGGTCCTCTGAGGGCGTGAACGATTGGTTGCTGTAGTTACATTGTATGTGTTGTAAATTACTGATTGGTTGTATTTCAAACCCCTGTGGGCAGTACTATGTTTGTGGTTTATGAATAAAAGAGGCTGTACGTGAAGTACAGTCAGACCACTGCTTGACCCTCAACACGGAGCCTTGTCTCGTTATTGGGGGGATCCGCTGTATGCTGTTAGAAGACCGATTGCCAGAAGTGTAAGCTGATTCCTGTTCGTCTGCTAGCAGCTATTCGTGAGGTTCCAGTTTGGAGTGCTATTTTGTATCCAGTTCGGAAGGTTGGTGTCTGCAGTAGCTGTGCCTGTCTCTCAGAAAAGGGGCATATCGCCTAAACGGATTTTAACCCCTTGTCTGCTGAAACGGTCCGTTACATTGGTGGCAGCAGTGGGATCGTTCCTACAGCCAGAAGGACAGCTACAGGAGACACCATTTCTGTGGATTCTACAATTTAAGGACAACGCATGTCCCAGTACAGCGTCCCTGACAGCAGCAGGATGGAACCAGCAGTGTTATACGAGGAGGAGGACCTGGATGGCCGGGATGCATTAAGGAAAGGCATCTGGTACCAGGCCCTGGATAATCTACAATACCAGCGGGGTGAGAGTCTCCCCAGTGAAGAGCAGCGGTTGCAGAAGCAAGTGGCCCTGCGGATGCCCTTCCTGGGAGAGCAGCCCCTGGAGGAATGGGTGAAGGATCTAGAGCACCGGGTATGGCAGGAGCTATGGCTGGAGGATGCCTACCAGGCGCTTTGGTGGTATATGGCACAGTATATACCCTGGACAGCCGAACATGACAAGCCAGAGGGAGAGGAGTTTTATGGTCCTGGCTTATTATGGGAGTCCTTTGCAGAGCCTGACTTCGGGAGCCCTGCACAGTCCAGACTTCAGGACATTTTTTATGAGAGGGAGGCTAAACGGATTTTAACCCCTTGTCTGCTGAAACGGTCCGTTACAGGATACAATACAGTAAATCACATTGTAGGATTTCTAATGAATTAATTGGTAAATTCCTCGGTAAAATAAGTATTTGGTCACCTACAAACAAGCAAGATTTCTGGCTCTCACAGACCTGTAACTTCTTCTTTAAGAGGCTCCTCTGTCCTCCACTCGTTACCTGTATTAATGGCCCCTGTTTGAACTTGTTATTAGTATAAAAGACACCTGTCCTCAACCTCAAACATTCACACTCCAAACACCACTATGGCCAAGACCAAAGAGCTGTCGAAGGACACCAGAAACAAAATTGTAGATCTGCTCCAGGCTGGGAAGACTGAATCTGCTATAGGCAAGCAGCTTGGTGTGAAGAAATCAACTGTGGGAGCAATTATTAGAAAATGGAAGACATACAAGACCACTGATAATCTCTCTCGATCTGGGGCTCCACGCAAGATCTCACCCTGTCGGGTCAAAATGATCACATTCTGTCTCTCATAGTTGAGGTATACCTATGATGAAAACTACAGGCCTCTCTCATCTTTTTAAGTGGGAGAACTTGCACAATTGGTGGCTGACTAAATACTTTTTTGCCTCACTGTATCTGCATACTGTGGGAGCAATAAGCTTCAGGTTCTTCAGGATTGGCCTTCCTCAATCCTATCCAGTGGAGAAGAGGTGGAGATGTGTGACTGTCGGTGTCATTCTTAGAACTTACCTCGGTCATCAGTCTCTTATCAATCACTTGAGAAGCAAAATCGGAAGCAGAGCCAGGAGAATGAGAGCGCTCAATGGACCAGAATCTGGGGAGAAATCACATAATACTCCTTACAATCCGAGCTGCACTCTGTAATCTCTGCCATTGTTACCTGGGTGCCAAAGTGTCCTCCTTAAAATGTACTTTTTAATCTGTTCCATGCTGTCTCTATTTTATTACTACTGGAAAAGCTTGACTGAATTGTCAACTGGGCGTTACCCTTTTTTTTACCCATTTCCCCTGTCAATAGGGTGTGTCCGTACACAATCTGATGCTATCAGCGGTGATTGGGCAATGTGAAAATGTGTAAAGGCACACCTGATAGACAAGGAGAATGGTAAGACTCAGTTTATTCATACATTTCCAGGAGGAATTACAGAGGAATTCATAATGCAGACTCAAGAATTGTTATTTTATAGGAAACAGAAGCTTTACAGTACAACTTTACAAAGCTTGTACTGACATTAAATTACTGTAACTCTTTCCTGTTTTTTTTTTGTAAACAGAGGAGAGTCTTATAGGCAGAAAAATATGGTACATAATGGTGTAAAGGAAAACTGGTTTAGTTGGGGGTCACAATGCATTCTATTCACTTCCATTCAATACCATTCAGACTGCTCTACACTGCGATCTTTGCTAATCAGCGTGTGTTGTGACCCCAGTCGCTGTGTAACCACAGCCTTAGGGTACTTTCACACTTGCGTTAAACTTTTCCGGTATTGAATTCCGTCCTAGGGGCTCAATACCGGAAAAAAGTCAGTTTTATCCTAATGCATTCTGAATGGAGAGCAATCCATTCAGTATGCATCAGGATGTCTTCAGTTCAGTCACTGTACGTTTTTTGGACAGAGAAAATACCGCAGCATGCTGCGGTAGTTTCTCCGTCAAAAATTCCGGAACACTTGCCGGAATGCCATATCCGGCATTATTTTCCATTGAAATGCATTAATGCCCCAAGTGTTCCGGAAAAACGGATCTGGTTTTGCGGTCTGCGCATCCGGATCTGTCTACAAATGGTATCTGTTTGCATACAGATTGCCGGATCTGCATGCCGGAATCCAACAACGCAAGTGTGAAAGTACCCTTAGACATCTCTGCTGCTCGGCCCCCTTCAAGTTAACGTGACTGAGCTGTAATAACAGGAGCAGCCAATACCAAATGTAATGAAGGGGGCGCAGCACCACAGACCCTTCAATCTGCTAATCGGTGGGGTTGCAGGAGCAGGATTCCAAAAGACAGACTTGTAGTCCTTTAAAAGCCCTTAAAAAACATTTGTCACAATGATCAACCCTATTAAACCAGATACACTGCCTAATAAGGTTGAACCTGCTGAGTGAAATGATACCTGCCTTGTGAAAATCAGTTGCAGCGTTCCTGACGAAATAGACTTTTATTTCTTATGTAAGTAAAGGCTTCAGTGCTCCGAGGGGGTGTGGCCATTACTGAGGAGCTGAGGTGCACAGAAGCCAGGCCCCGCCCCTCAGTGCACTGAAGCCCTCACTTGCCTAAAGAGTAAAAGTCTATTTTCTCAGGAACGCTGCATCTGATTTTAATAAGACAGGTATCATTTTACTCAGCAGGATCAACTCTGTCAGGCAGCATGCCTGGTTTTATCGAGTTGATCATGCTGACAGCTGCTTTTTAAAGTATTTGTGAACTTCTTATATAATCATCCATTTCCCCCTCTGCATTACAGACATACACATTCATATATTTATTTTTTTACTCACAGAGGGTAGATTGTCCATTTCCTTCATCTATGGTGGTAGTAGTGGCAAATTCAACATTAAGGCTAAATGTAGTTGGTTTTCTGCTTGACCTCAATGAGCTATAACGTGTAATGACTGTGTCATACAAAATATCTAGATAAATCGTGATTTTGTCACTTCCATCAATGACTATCTGGGGGGTGAGAGTGACTTCAGAGCCAACACGGATTACGAGCTGCTGTGACCTATTTGTGGTATTGGAATAGGTTAAGCTCTTTCCATTGCTTCCACTTGAGGACACTGATATATCAACTTTTGGCTCTTTGATCATGGAGGTGCAGAGGGGATCGGTGGAGTTGATGCATTTGGTTTCATTCTTCTGGGCTACAACTTTGTACAGGAGTGGGTGGCCGGCTGATAAAGTGAGGACTGCTGACCCAATTTCTGTGTCTCCGATGTGGGTCGATGGGACAGAAACTAAAATTTCTAGATTGTTTGTGATTCTTTGAACATTTTGGGATCCGACTGCAGAAGAAATAACAAAAGAATATGAGTTGTATAAAGGAACAAGAACCTCTTAAACCATATTTCAGATGAAGGACCTCATTGTTGGGGGACTCATGGAGTATGGCAGGTCTCCAATCCTGGTAGGGGACTGTTTAGGACAAAACTTAATTGCAAGTTCTGCAACCATCAAGAGTACTGTGCCCATCAAAGTATCATAACTGCCTATGAACTTCAATATTCCATAATGTTAAAGTGGAGAGAAGAGCACATATCATAAATGTGGTTTCCTTAATGTAAAAAAATAAATATTAGACATCCTATAGTACATGGCAATAGCGAGAACCATCCCTGTACCTCACCTGGATCCAGAGATCCCCCTATTCATGGCGTCAGTTTCTCTGCTAGATTTATTTCAGGTTGGCAGCTCAGGGTCGTGTCCTTTCTCAAGGAGTGTGTCTTTTCTCAGGATGTATAGTCTATCTCAGTGGGCATGTCCTTTGTCAGGGGCATGTTGTTTCTGCTGCATATGTCACTCTATCACAGGTCTAGGGGCATGTCCTTTCTGCTGCAGCTCTCTCCCTGTAAGGGCTCATGCACACGATCATTTGATGTTTTGCGGTCCGCAAATTACTGATACCGGCCGTGTGCATTACGCATTTTGCGGAACGGCCGGCCCCTAATAGAGAAGTCCTATCCGGACAATAATATGACAATATATTTTTTGCTGCGCGGCCATGCGGAGTAATTTCCATTTTTTGAGGCACTATTGAAGTGGTTCCGCATACAGGCCGCAAAAAAAAAATGGCACAGACATGGAAAAAAAATGAATGAACCCTAACTGTAACAACGTCTAACAGTAGATACGGCAGGTGGCATTTGAAGGATGGAACTGAGCATGTGCGTCCGTGTCAGTGATGTTACTGAGGTGGACAGAGATATAAGGGAAAAAAAACTACAGCAGGTGGCGCTATACAGATACATTTTAATAGATAACTCACAACTTATACTGAATTTTTATTTACATGCTATTAAAAAAAACTTTAAGTCAAGACGGCCCATACTCCTGGCATCATTTTGGCCCCTGTTTTTGGACCTTCTCTATGTTACTTATAGCACTTGGTAGGAGATGTCTCAAGAGCTATTAAAAAGGTCATCTAACTAAAGCTTTTCCTCTTAGGGCATGTTCACATGTCGGTTTATGCCTCCGGAATTTTTGTATTTAGCGCCACAATTTCTGCAGCAGCCACGTGATGTCCGCATCCTATTGCTTTCAATGGGAAGCAACACTGCAGCTTGGCGTGGTCAATGGTTTAAAGCCTCAACTGTTCCAAGAAGGGATATGTCGGTATGAATATTCCTGGCAGCTGTGGCAGGGGTCTGCTTGCAGTTTGGTTCCCCTCGATGGGGCTAAACCGCGAGCGGTTTGCAGCATGCAAAACCACAGCAAAATCCACAGTGTAAACATAGTGTAAGGTAAGAGTGTTTGCCCTGTAGGCACATCTTGGAGACATAGGGGGTCATTTATTAAGACCATTGTTTTAGACACCGGTCTTAATAACCCCTTGCCATGGTGATGGATCTGTTGAAGTTATGTATCGTCGCATCCACCGCCAGTCTAAATGAAAACCACTCCCCCTTTTTTAGACCTGGCGTGAGCAGGAAAAAGTCGCTAATTGCAGTGCAAATAAACTTTGCGCCGCAATCTGCGACAGATATATGCTAAAAACTGGCATATATCACTTGGTAAATGACCCCTATAGTGCCTCCCAACATCACTCTCATCATCATCTCATCATCATTAATTTTCTCTTACCAAGTGCGCTGAGAGTAAGGAAAATCAGGGTTGTCTTTCCACAGTCCATCATTTGGCCTTCGTCGGATCTGACTTGGTGATCTGGTCCAGAATGGGATCTACTGGCAGAAGAACCCAGCAGACTCTTTACTGTATAGCAAGCGGTAAGTATATTTATAGTGTTCAGGAAATTGAAAGGTATATTATGGCCCCTTTTCTAGTGGCGGTAATAATAGCCTCTTATCTCTAAGACATGACTGCTTTCTTCCAGAAACAGCGCCACATCTGATCATAGGTGATGTGAGATATTGCAGCTCAGCCCTGGTAACTTTAATGGACTTGAGCTGCAATACCCGACTCAAACCACAGTCCGGTGTGGCGCTGGTTCTGGAAGAAAGCAGCCATGTTTTTCTAATCCTGTACAACCCTTGTACATATGTCTTCAGATGTCATGGCTGCTCCTAGTCGTTGACTGCCTGAGTCTTCTTCTGCCTTATGCTCCTCATTACTAGTGTTGAGCACAAATATTAGAATCGCAAATTTTAATCGCGAATATCGCCACTTTGAGAATTCGCGAATATTTACAATATAGTGCTATATTATTGCAAATTTATCGCAAATTTATCACGAATATCGGCACTTATCAACACCCCTAGCAACCAATAGGAAAGTTGCCTACCCCTTAGTGTTGATCGCGAATATTCTAATCGCTATTTTCTATCGCGAATATATTACTTTGCCGATTTTTTTTAATCAAGTAAATAATGACAGGAGATCACAAATTCTCAAATTTGCGCATTTATGATGAATATTCGGCCAAAAATTCGCGAAATATCGCAAATTCCAACATTGCCTATGCCGCTCATCACTACTCATTCCAGCTCTGCCCCCTTCATGTAGTGTTGTGGCTCTACGTGTCCTTGCTTAGATACATTGGCTCATTATTATTATTATTCATTATTAAAGCGCCATTCATTCCATAGCGCTGTACATATGAAAAGGGGTTGTATGTATTTGTTAGTATTTTGAACTGAATTAGCTGGGCATTGAATTCGCTGGGCAGTGAAGGGATTGGCAGAGGGGAGAGGCAGAGGAGTAACAGGGTGAGAGGTGGATTAGTTGGGCAGCAGAGTTAAGGATAGATTGGAGGGGTGCGAGAGTGCTAGATGGAAGATCACATAGGAGAGTGTTGCAGTAGTCTAGGCGGGAGATGATGAGGGCATGTACAAGCATTTTCGCAGATTCAAAGTTAACCCCTTAAGGACTCAGCCCTATTTCACCTTAAGGACCAGGCCATTTTTTGCAAATCTGACCAGTGTCACTTTAAGTACTGATAACTTCAAAATGCTTTGACTTATCCAGGCCATTCTGAGATTGTTTTTTCGTCACATATTGTACTTCATGACACTGGTAAAATGAAGTAAAAAAAAAAACATTTTTATTTATAAAAAAATACCAAAATTTTTAAAAATTGCAAATTTCCAAGTTTCAATTTCTCTACTTCTATAATACATAGTAATACCTACGAAAATAGTTATTACTTTACATTCCCCATATGTCTACTTTATGTTTGGATCATTTTGGGAATTATATTTTATTTTTTGGGGATGTTACAAGGCTTAGAAGTTTAAGAAAATCTGTAAATTTTTCAGAAATTTTCAAAAACCCAATTTTTAGGGACCAGTTCAGGTCTGAAGTCACTTTGCGAGGCTTACATAATAGAAACCACCCAAAAATGACCCCATGCTATAAACTACACCCCTCAAGGTATTCAAAACTGATTTTACAAACTTTGTTAACCCTTTAGGTGTTCCACAAGAATTAATGGAAAATACAATTTAAAAATTTCACTTTTTTGGCAGATTTTTCATTTTAATAATTTTTTTCCAGTTACAAATCAAGGGTTAACAGCCAAACCAAACTCAATTTTTATGGCCCTGATTCTGTAGTTTACAGAAACACCCCATATGTGGTCGTAAACCGCTGTACGGGCACACGGCAGGGCGCAGAAGGAAAGGATTGCCATACGGTTTTTGGAAGGCAGGTTTTGCTAGACAGTTTTTTTTTACACCATGTCCCATTTGAAGCCCCCCTGATGCAACCCTAGAGTAGAAACTCCATAAAAGTGAATTACTCATACAGCTTCCGGGGCCTGTGAGATCCAGGGGGCTGGATCTCACAGGCTCTTCACCGGAAAGGCAGCGCGATGCCTTCCTTAGACATCGTGCTGCCTTCCATGACATCGGGTCCCCCCTACAGTCGCATGGGGACCCGATGGCACCGCCGAACGGCTGCCGCAACAGCAGGTAAAGCCGCAAACCGCAGGTCTGAATTGACCTGCGGTTTGCGGCGATCGCCAATACGGGGGGGTCACATGACCCACCCCGACGTTGTGACAGGATGCCCGCTGAATGATTTCAGCGGGCATCCTGTTCCGATTAACCCCCGCCGCGCCGCAATCGCGTTCTGAACCCATGACGTACCGGTTCCTGCGGGGGTGTGCTAGTGTATGGACCGGGGGAGCAGCAGAAGAGACCAATGAAGAGAAGGTGAGTAGGTTGTGGTCGGATAGGGGGAGAGGCGAATTAGAAAGGTTAGATAGGAAGCAGGGGTGGGTAAAGATAAGAGTGTGACCATCTCTGTGGGTGGGAGCTGAAGATCACTGTGAGAGGCCGAAGGAGGAAGAGAGTGATAGGAGTTTAGAGGCAGCTGAGTGACAGGTGTCAATAGGGATGTTGAAGTCACCCATGATGATAGTGGGGATGTCGGCAGAAAGAAAGTGTAGTAGCCAGGTGTTAAAGTGGCCAAGAAAGATGGTGGCTGGGACTGGGGGACGGTAAATGACAGCTACTTGAAGGTTGGAGGGAGACTAGATGCGAACAGAGTGTACTTCAAATGAGGTGAGCGTAATGGAGGGTGGTAATGGAGTTGGGCTGTAGGAGCAGATGTCTGATAGGAGAAGACCAACTGCTCCACTATGTTTGCAGCCGGGGCGGGGGGGTGTGAGTGAAATTAAATCCACTATATGAGAGTGCAGCAGGGGAGGAGGTGTCAGAGGGTGTCAGCCATGTTTCTGTGAGACCCAGAAAGGAACGTTTTGAGAGATGAAAAGATCATGAATGTAGGGCAGTTTGTTACAGACAGAGCGTGCATTCTGTAATGCTCCTGCAAGAGGAACCAAAGGAGCAGGGGTCAGAGGAATGGTTATTAGGTTTAAGGGGTTGCAGAAATTTGTAGAAGGAAATTTGTACTGGGACATGCAGGTGATAGTGGGGATTTGCTGAGGGGGGCCTGGATTTGGAGAGATATCACCAGCAGTAAGGAGAAGCAGAGAAAGTGTTAAAAGATTAGAATAAGAGAGGGCAGGAGGTATCTATGTGTGTTTGGGAAGAAAGTGTTTTACGTTGCCAAACAGGTTTGTGCAAGCGGTCAGATGAGAAGGTAAGATGGATGAAGAGATGAATAGTTCCTTGCTGGGTGAATGGATGTGGTGGTATTTCAGGAGATTTTGGAAAAGTGAGAAGAGTAAGATGAAAAAGTGAAACATTGTTTGCATTAACTATTTCTGTAATTACCTGTGGTCTCCTTCTGGTTCAATTCTGGTATAATTCGGTATGTGCACTTAAACAGTTGTACTTGAAAGTTGTTGCATACAAAAGACCAAGGTCTGAAAATACCTAAGGACTTAGATTTATACCACTCAGTGTTCAATCAGGTGTGACCAAGAGGGGAGGGGACTACATATGGCCTAATCAAGGGAGGACCAGATACAGGGTGAAATAGTCAATGTAAACAAATACTCAATAAATCCAGCAGGGAAAGAGACATTAAAGTTCAATGTAGACATACCAGGGATGAGAAGGAAAGATGAGAGGTGTGGACAATAACAGACTCTGGAAAAGATGGGTGCAGCAGTTAGCTTCAATGTAGACATACCAGGGATGAGAAGGAAAGATGAGAGGTGTGGACAATATCAGACTGTGGAAAAGCTGGGTGCAGCAGTGAGCTTCAATGTAGACATACCTGGAGAGGAGAGAATTAGGTGATAGTCAGTGATAGTCAGTAGGCAGTGATGACAAAGTGGATCCCATATCCATAATATTACATTCTGGTATAATTTGGTATGTGCACTTAAAGAGTTGCACTTGAAAGATGTTGCATTGAAAAGACCAAGGTCTGGACCAAGGGAGGACTCCCCTGCATAACGGAAACGGAACGGATCCGTTATGCAGTCCATAGACTTCTATTATGACGGAATGAATAACGGAATGCCTCTAAAGGCATTCCGTTATGCATTCAGTCATAGAATTGCGTTATGGTCCGTGGTAACGGAATCCATAACGCAATTCACCTTTTACACCCAAACGAAGTGCGAACGAATTTCAAAATATGAAATTTGCTCATCTCTACTCATTATAATGCACTATATCATATCATATTTCCATATGTTATGAGAACACCTAGAGCAGAAGAGACTATACTTTATATATAACTGCTGGCTTACTAGACATTTGTACCGTTACCTGCGGATATTCCATAAATGTCTGCCTTAAAGTAGTTCAACATTTATATTTAAATTATCAAATTTTGGATAAACGCTGTACAAGTCTGTCCATAAGAGATGGAGACAAGTACAGCCTCAGTGCTATGAAGAGCAATAAGTGACATCTATGAGATATTCAGTGACTACCTCTCACACACAGAGCATTACCTTGATGTCCGGATGTAGTCTAATGATGACTACGTGATCTCTAGTCCTTATAAATCTGTTGCCCAGAGTCCTTCCTCCTCACAGTATTTGCATACTTTTGTCTGCTCCTCCCCACAGTGTATAGGTACATCAGGGGATGATATTGAGAAACATTGATACCAGTAGGACAAGAAATCTGAGCACATTTATTGGAAGTGATCACACAAGAGCAATTTCCTATTCAGTTCTGAATGCATAAAGTTGTACCACAATGGTGGACCCCGTGCACTAACGTTATAAGCGACCCTTTCCTCCCATCACTGTGTCTCCAATGTACAGTATGAACATAAAAAAGAACACAACCTCAAAACAACATTTAAGACTTCCGGTCCCGGCGCTGCCATGTGTGAACGCATCGGCAAGAGCTCCTCTGCGGCACTGATCTGACAAGCGACTTTAACGTGAGCCTGCATAGCATTCTCTCCCCCGACATCGGGACGCAACAACGGGAGATCTCACTCACTGCACATGGATCGATACTTGCTACGCAGCGGCCAGAAATCGGCGGGATCCCAAAGCTCTGCTTTCCCACTCACCTCACAGCCTACCAATATGGCGGCGACTTCACCCCTTTTGCTCCAGGAGGACTGCTCTCAGGATCCTGTACCTTTTAACGGGGGGACCCAGATGTGCTGGACTACAAACGATTGGCCATTGAAGTGGCGCTGCGCAAAACCCCGAACATTAAAAAGACCCTGGAAATCACCATCCAGTCCTCCCTGAACGCATTGCAGGAGGAGGTAGGTCAAACTAGCCACAAGGTGGGGGAACTTGAACAAGAGGTATATTCGCTCCACACCACCTCGGCCGAAGTAGCGACCACTATTCGAACCCAGCAGCGGGTCATTAATCAAATGCGCAACAGAATGGAGGACCTTGAAAACAGGTCCCGCCGCAACAACCTGCGGATGGTGGGATTGCCAGAGAGTATTCGGCCTCCAGAACTGCTAGATATATGCGAGAAGGAGCTGCCGAAGGCTTTGGGCCTCAACTTTTTCTGTCAGGTGGAAAGAGCACACAGAGTGGGGCCAGATACCGCGACGAGGCACAATTCCTGCTCTGCCCCTCCCCCCTCCGAGAGAGACCTCGCCAAGTTAGGCCACTTTCACACTAGCGTTCGGGGCTCCGCTTGTGAGTTCCGTTTGAAGGCTCTCACAAGCGGCCCCGAACGGATCCGTCCAGCCCTAATGCATTCTGAGTGGATGCGGATCCGCTCAGAATGCATCAGTTTGGCACCGTTTGTCCTCCGCTCCACTCAGCAGGCGGACCCCTGAACGCAGCTTGCAGCATTCGGGTGTCCGCCTGGCCGTGCGGAGGCAAACGGATCCGTCCAGACTTACAATGTAAGTCAATGGGGACGGATCCGTTTGAAGTTGACACAATATGGCTCAATTTTCAAACGGATCCGTCCCCCATTGACTTTCAATGTAAAGTCAAAACGGATCCGTTTGCATTATCATGAACAAAAAAAAAAAAAAAATTTATTTTTTTTTGTTCATGGTAATGCAAACGGATCCATTCTGAACGGATCTAAGCGTTTGCATTATAGGTGCGGATCCGTCTGTGCCGATACCAGACGGATCCGCACCTAACGCAGGTGTGAAAGTAGCCTTATAATGCGCCTGTTGGACTTTAATGACAAAACAGCCATGATGCGGGCCTTCCGGAGGAGACATCGCCCGATATCTATCCGAGGACACACAGTCATGTTGTTCGAAGATTTTTCAGCTGAGGTAGCAAAAAAGCGCAAAGCTTTCAGCCCCATCTGTACCAAGCTATACCGTGAAAATATTTGGTTCCATCTCCTGTACCCGTCTACTTTAAAGGTCTTTCATCAGGAAGAGGTTCTTACCTATGAGTCCTCTGCGGAAGTGGAGACAGCCTTGGACCCCATCATCTCCAGGAATGCCTCTACTCCTGTATCCTCTTCGCCACGTTTATACGGACATTCGCAAGGAAAGAAAACCGGACGCTAGCACAGAGATCGCTCAGAAAGACGATCGGCAGGGAGATCAAGAAGCATCAGGTGACTGACCCCACAGTCGCTGGGAAGATATGGATAGGTGCTAACCATCAGACCCCATAGAAGGATGATTGTAACTCTAACTCACCTGAAGTCCTGCACAGTGAGACCTCCGCAGCCCAGGACTTTCATGTGCCTTAAAGAGGACCTTTCTCTTGTAAAAACAATGTGAACTAAGTATGCTGACATATAGAGCGGCGCCCGGGGATCTCACTGCACTTACTATTATCCCTGGGCGCCGCTCTATATGTCAGCATACTTAGTTCACATAGTTTTTACAAGTGAAAGGTCCTCTTTAAGCTAGTTTACGGGGGTATTTCATAAGTTCTTTGTTCTTATAATCAGTGTAAAGTTATGGGGGTTGTGATATGCGAAAATGTCTCAGTGCCTGCAGATTAGAGCTATCGCTGGCAGAAAAAAGAGTCTCTAGCTTAACACCGGGAAGTGTATATTTACCATTCTGACTTCCACATATGGTGTAGCACTAGTTTCTAACTCAGTTACCACACAAGAGTTAAATTGTTGATTATTGTTCTTCCTTCCCTTTCTCCTTTTCCCTACTTCCCATACTTTCTTGACCCTCTCATTTTGCTCTATCAGACACTACCAGTTTCTGGGGCAAGGCCCAGAGGACAGAGCCAAGCCTGGCTCATCTACTCCTAACTCCTTACTCCTAAACTCCCATTTCTAATCTCCTGTCTCTTCCTGTCTGCTAACCTATATATATGGTGTTGGATGTGTGTAGAGCATCCACCAGTCTGTAATAGGAACTTAGCAGCTGTGACGAAGGAAAAATACATTCAACAGTAAAAAAAATTACATAGAATGGCATATAAACATTTTGGAGTGGCCCTTACACACATATGTGAGATACTACAAGTAGATCTACAGAGCTTGCAACAGTTGAAGGATGGTAAAATGTGGCCACAGGAGGAAAAAGGCGCTCATAGGGTAAGTAAGTTCAAAACAAGCCTCCAAATACAAGAAGAGTGGTACTGCTCACCTGTTGTTCTGTGCAACTGAAATAAAGGCGAATAAGAGTGATTAAGTATCGCTGGTTGGTGCTGCCGATTTCGTCCGCATTCACCTTTGGCGGGGGCCAAGCCGCCGTCTGGGTCAGTGAATGAGGTATGTTTCCACTGGACTCGGGGGTCGAGTGGAGGGGTGGACCATAGGTGCAAAACGCAACCAAAGTTTTTACAAACCAATAGTTTTTTTTATTGTTATCTTGACAACGCGTTTCGGGGTTCTGCGGACCCCTTTTTCAAGTCTAAAAAACATATACATACAATCACACAAATTAAGAACACACTGATGGGCGTAAGGTTACAAAATGTATGATAAAAGGGATAATAATAGTAATAATAGTAATAATACAGTCCTGATCAAAAGTTTAAGACCACTTGAAAAATGGCAAAAAATCATATTTAGCATGGCTGGATCTTAACAAGGTTCCAAGTAGAGCTTCAACATGCAACCTAAACCCCCCCAAAACAGAAATCCAACTCCCAAACATGAACTCAGTAATGAGTAGCTCCGCCATTATACAAACCGGATTCCAAAAAAGTTGGGACACTATACAAATCGTGAATAAAAACTGAATGCAATGATGTGGAGGTGCCAACTTTAAATATTTTATTCAGAATAGAACATAAATCACGGAACAAAAGTTTAAACTGAGAAAATGTACCATTTTAAGGGAAAAATATGTTGAATCAGAATTTCATGGTGTCAACAAATTCCAAAAAAGTTGGGACAAGGCCATTTTCACCACTGTGTGGCATCTCCCCTTCTTCTTACAACACTCAACAGACGTCTGGGGACCGAGGAGACTAGTTTCTCAAGTTTAGAAATAGGAATGCTCTCCCATTCTTGTCTAATACAGGCCTCTAACTGTTCAATCGTCTTGGGCCTTCTTTGTTGCACCTTACTCTTTATGATGCGCCAAATGTTCTCTATAGGTGAAAGATCTGGACTGCAGACTGGCCATTTCAGTACCCGCATCCTTCTCCTACGCAGCCATGATGTTGTGATTGATGCAGAATGTGGTCTGGCATTATCTTGTTGAAAAATGCAGGGTCTTCCCTGAAAGAGATGACGTAAGGATGGGAGCATATGTTGTTCTAGAACCTGAATATATTTTTCTGCATTGATGGTGCCTTTCCAGGCATGCAAGCTGCCCATGCCACACGCACTCATGCAACCCCATACCATCAGAGATGCAGGCTGAGCGTTGATAACAACTTGGGTTGTCCTTGTCCTCTTTGGTCCGGATGACATGGCGTCACAGATTTCCAAAAAGAACTTCGAATCGTGACTCGTCTGACCACAGAACAGTCTTCCATTTTGCCACACTCCATTTTAAATGATCCCTGGCCCAGTGAAAACGCCTGAGCTTGTGGATCTTGCTTAGAAATGGCTTCTTCTTTGCACTGTAGAGTTTCAGCTGCCAACGGCGGATGGCACAGTGGATTGTGTTCACTGACAATGGTTTCTGGAAGTATTCCTGAGCCCATTCTGTGATTTCCTTTACAGTAGCATTCCTGTTTGTGGTGCAGTGTCGTTTAAGGGCCCGGAGATCACGGGCATCCAGTATGGTTTTACGGCCTTGACCCTTACGTACAGAGATTGTTCCAGATTCTCTGAATCTTCGGATGATGTTATGCACAGTTGATGATGATAGATGCAAAGTCTTTGCAATTTTTCGCTGGGTAACACCTTTCTGATATTGCTCCACTATCTTTCTGCGCAACATTGTGGGAATTGGTGATCCTCTACCCATCTTGGCTTCTGAGAGACACTGCCACTCTGAGAAGCTCTTTTTATACCCAATCATGTTGCCAATTGACCTAATTAGTGTTAATTGGTCTTCCAGCTCTTCGTTATGCTCAAATTTACTTTTTCCAGCCTCTTATTGCTACTTGTCCCAACTTTTTTGGGATTTGTTGAAACCGTGAAATTTTGAATCAACGTATTTATCCTTTAAAATGATACATTTTTTCGGATTAAACGTTTGATCTGTCATCTACGTTCTATTACAAATAAAATATTGACATTTGCCATCTCCACATCATTGCATTCAGTTTTTATTCACAATTTGTTTAGTGTCCCAACTTTTTTGGAATCCGGTTTGTAGTTTATCACTTAAAAAAATTGTTTCGGCATGCTTGATGCAAGCGTTTCCATGAGGTGAGTGGGAACATTTCTCCAAGTGGTGAAGACGGCTGCACGAAGGCCATCTACTGTCTGGAACTGTTGTCCATTTTTGTAAACTTCCCTTGCCATCCATCCCCAAAGGTTCTCAATTGGATTAAGATCAGGGGAACACGCAGGATGGGCCAAAAGAGTGATGTTATTCTCCTGGAAGAAGTCCCTTGTCCTGCAGGCATTGTGTACTGTAGCGTTGTTCTGTTGAAAACCCAGTCGTTACCACACAGACGAGGGCCCTCAGTCATGAGGAATGCTCTCTGCAACATCTGGACATAGCCAGCGGCCGTTTGACGCCCCTGCACTTCCTGAAGCTCCATTGTTCCACTGAAGGAAAAAGCACCCAGACCATTATGGCACCCCCTCCACTGTGGCGCGTAGAAAACATCTCAAGTGGGATCTGCTTGTCATGCCAGTAACGTTGGAAACCATCAGGACCATCAAGGTTACATTTTTTCTCATCAGAGAATAAAACTTTCTTCCACCTTTGAATGTCCCATGTTTGGTGCTCTCTTGCAAAGTCCAAACGAGCAGTTCTGTGGTGTTCAAGGAGACGAGGTCTTTGAAGAAGTTTTTTGTTTTTGAAGCCCTTCAGTCTCAGATGCCGTCTGATGGTTATGAGGCTGCAGTCAGCACCAGTAAGGACCTTAATTTGGGTCGAGGATCGTTCAGTGTCTTGACGGACAGCCAATTGGATCCTCCGGCTCAGTACTGATGACATTTTTTGGGTCTTCCACTTGACTTTTTTGTTCCATAACCCTCAGGATCATTTAAGAATTTAAGAAATTCCAAATGACTGTCTTACTGCGTCCCACCTCAGCAGCGATGGCGCGCTGTGAGAGACCCTGCTTATGCAGTTCAACAACCCGACCACGTTCAAAAAGGAAGAGTTTTTTGCCTTTGCCATCACAACGTGTGACTACCTGACAGAAAATGACAATGAACCCACATCTTTGCACAGATTTGGCCTTTTAAAGGCATGTGGTCCTAAACTTTTGATCAGCTGAAAAACAGCCTGTTTCAGTTTATTCGTTGTTTTCATTAATTTGAATGCTCAAAAAAATGTTTTGTCTCACTCTCATTTCTTCTTGCTGCATGTTGAAGCTCTACTTGGAACCTTGTTAAGATCCAGCCATGTTAAATATGATTTTTTGCCATTTTTCAAGTGGTCTTAAACTTTTGATCAGGACTGTATGACCGTCACGAGGAGGGTCATTCAAACTTAGATTTTGATGTAGATATGAATGGATAAAAGAGTACAGAAATACGTAAATACAATGAAATAAATAAATAATGAATAGTAAATAAATATAAATTGTAAAAATATATATATATAAGCTATAAGAAAGGCGCCAATTGAGATAAAAGCAGGATTTTATAATCAAATGATTCCGTGGCTGATAATAAATAGCTGGTGATAAATGGCTATTTTGTAGGGCGCGTGTAAAAATAAATATTGATGTGCAATACAAATTTATATGTAGTTAAATACTTAATTAATGGTTAAATTGTGCAAACTCGATTGGTCCGAAAAGACGCAGGATCAAAAGGTGCATTACCACTACAGCGTCACTTGTATAAATTTAAGCGGTTGGTCAAGTGGGGTGAATGGACCTAGACGGGTAGTGATTCACATGATTGCAGAAAAAACGAAAAGCATATAAGGTTAAGTGGTTAAAGTGAGAGCTGAGGGTGAAAGGCATGAAGTGGTGTAATACAAGAGGATAAGAAAAGAGGGGAACAGGGAGGGAGAACGGCGCTGGAGGACTTACCGGTGGATAATACAATAACAGTTGAAGGATGGAACTGATAATGCAATATTACTGAAGGGGACAGAGAAGTAAGGGAAAGAACAACCAGCAGGTGGCACTATACAAGTAGATTTTATTGAATAACTCGGTGGCGATATAACATTTTTAATTACATCAAGTTACAAAAATATTCAGATTCAGGTGCTGGATTGGAACATATAGAATATTTTTCCTAGAGCAAATCCTTGATAAATAAAAAGCAAAGGTATTTTAGATAAGGCAGCAGAGATCCTTTTACTTTTATCAAGTTTATTATGAACTATATTGACCTACATTCAGGGAACATCCCCATGAGTCGGGAATACACATGGACTTTCACTGACTGATCCTTAACCCCATTAAGGCGGTTCAAAGAAAGTGCACTCGGACGGTCCTCGGATAAACTGCACACAGTTCCTGTGCCATGATGTACAGAGGTGACCACAGGGCTGCACCCGCAGAGCTGAGAATTATTCATCTATACAGAGAAAAAACATAAGATAAGCGTCAGATAACCCAGTGAAATATGCATTTGTTGAGACGTAATGAACATGCTCGCTATTTCAGTGGAGTGCTAGAGTACAGCAGTGGCAAAAGTGGCAATATCTCTGGCCTTCACCACCAAGCCCCAACCATAATATCCCTAGAGGCTCATTGCAGGCTGAAACTACATTTCTAGCTACGGTATTATTTAGGCACTGTATGTGGTTACTACTTGGGCTCTGCATTGCATTAATTTGAAGACACTGTACCGTTATCTGATACTGGGTAATGATATTACTGTACTTAGCCGCTCCACAGTTCTGGTATTTAAGGTCTGTACTGCACTATTTTAAGGTCCCTGTATGTGATACTGTGTGTCTGTATTATTTAGCCATTTCATGGTGCTGTTCATTTTTTAGCTCTGTCTTATACTATTATAGGATGTTGATATTAATGGACGCTTTATACCAAACAGTCTCTGCCTCTAGTATTTTGGAATATGAATGGATTATTAAATCATAGAGTCACTGATTTTAATTATTGAGAAAACTTGCAAGAGGTCAAAACAACTATCACTGAGAGCAGGTATCTAAAACATAACTTTTATTTATATATTTATATTAATAAAAAAATAACACCCATGGATCCAAAGGATCCTTTTGACAAATATAACGAGCTATCAACTACAAAAGGGCTGAAAAAGTGAGGTGCCAGGGCAGCAACCAGACGAGATACGGGAAATTTGGACTATCCCTTCACTGATCCCTTACACTTCTCAACCCAGGGACACACCTTGATGGTAGGTGTTCCCTGTTCTCGTACCTAGGACTATACTGTCCTTAAACTGTCCTTAACCTAACTAAGAAAAAGCTAACTGTGGTATATCCCGACTCCCCCCCCCCTTTATTATTGGAGGATAATTGTTGGGGTTCCTCAGGGGACCAATATACTATAAACAGTATTAGTGTACGTGCAACAATATGCACCGTACAGAACAATTGCAAGCGGAACCAAATGATGCCAAGTATATATAGAGAGCCAAAAAACAATGATAATGCAGGTCTCAAGACATAATACAGCTTATATATATAAAAGCAAGTTGTACCAGTATCCCATCACGATACAAGGGCATTAATACAAGAGGACTGAAGGCAATTTACATACCGGGCTGCCGTAGTCAGTGACACTATACTCACAAGACCAGCACTATGAATGATGTCCGCTGCAGACTGGAGCAGATGGACAGCTACCATCTGCTCCAGTCATCATTCATAGTGCTGGTCTAGTGCAGGCCGGAATCAGGGCTGCAAGGCTGGATGGAGGCCTGGCATGACTGGGGCTTGGAGGGAGAGGATTCGGGGTTACGAAGGGTTAAGGAGGAAGGCTAGTGACGGAAGGGATGGAGGTGTGGCTAAGGGCATAAAAGGGATAGCAAGGGCGGGAAAAGGGGCCATTTTGTGAGGACAGCAGTGTGGCAGCAGCCCCCGGCCACCCACCCTTTTGTTTTTTATTTTGGCTGCTGTTTGCCTGGGTTAGGTGGGGGTCCTCGAGTGTTTCTTAGTGTTGGTGTTAGGCCGGGGGGTTGTGAGTGGATTGCGGGTGGTCCGGCAGTGATTGGAGGGTAAGCTTTGTCATAGCGGTCTGGGGCGGTGGTGGGTCCTTGAAGTTGGTGGTTATGGTGGCTCTGGCGTGGTGGGGAGGGAGCCAAAGGAGGCTCTGGACTCCCCAGGTACTGGTTTAAGGTGTGATATGGCGGGTAGCGGCCCAAGTTGGTTGCCCTTGGTTACCGGTTCCTGCCTCTGAGCTGGCGTTTATCGGCTAGAGGTAATTTAACTCAGGGCGAGGCCAGTTATCCGTCATTTATGGGGCTCCAAGGACCCTCCCCGTGTTGGCATTCATGGGTTCTTGGTAAGGTTTAAGGGCGGGGCCTTCAGGTGGGAAGGCCAAGGGTTAAGTTATGTATTTATGATATTTATTTGTATTTATGTTATTATAAAAGGCTGCTGTGGCCATATAATCCACTTGCTGAGTCTGTCATTATTGGGGGGGGGGGGGGGAGTGGAGTTTAAGAGGTAAGCGACTCGACAATACGCCGGTCATGTGAGTATATTGTCACTGACTACGGCAGCCCGGTATGTCAATTGCCTTCAGTCCTCTTGTATTAATGCCCTTGTATCGTGATATAAGCTGTATTATCACTTTTTCAGCCCTTTTGTAGTTGATAGCTCGTTATATTTCTCAAAAATATCCTTTGGATCCATGGGTGTTATTATTTTATTAATATAAATATATAAATAAAAGTTATGTTTTAGATACTTGCTCTCAGTGATAGGAGTATTAAATCATAACTTACAGAGAAATCTTCTGTTTGTGATTCAGTTGAAGAGAAAAACTACGAGAAGCAGCAACAATGTGGTTCCATACAGGGGACCTGGGGAGAAAAATAATATTATATTCTACAGTTTGCACCAACTACTCCTATCGTTTCAGGTTGGCCTCATGCACGCTCATATTACTGCTGTGTTCTCGCTCCCAGCTTTACATGGGGGTCTTCCTGGTGGGGTTATCATATTTGCTCTGCCTGCAGGGCAAACTGATCCAGTTGTCAGTTTACAGCTCACCTTCCAGTCAAGACATTAGAAATAATGCAGGAGAATTCCCTGCCACCTTATGGTACATGGTATCATCGCATGTCGCCATCTAGTCATATACAGTGGATGCAGAAACGTAAAGGGGTTTTCCAGGATTTTGATACTGATGACCTATCCTCAGCATAGTGTACAAAAGGAGGCAACAGCAGCATCTTCAGTGAATTCTTTATTGGACGAGCGTCATAGAAAGTGTGCCATAAAACCAGACAGCAAGGTTTCGGCTACGTGGTAGCCTTTATCAGGCTTGATAGAGGCTACCACATAGCCGAAACCTTGCTGTCTGGTTTTATGGCACACTTTCTATGAAGCTCGTCCAATAAAGAATTCACTGAAGATGTTGCCGTTGCCTCTTTTTGTACATTATTCGTTGGACTGCTGAGGATCTGCGGTCGTGGCTTGGCTATTGCATTCCAGTGTGGTCACGAGGTCCGTAAGTGCTGCTCTACAAATGTTATTGACACTATCCTCAGCATAGGTCATCAGTATCTGATTGGTGGGGGTCGGACACCTCGGACCTCCGCCGATCAGCTGTTATGAGAAGGTAGCTGTGCTCCTCACGGCTTTCCAAACACAGCTTCGTACATTGTAAAGTGGCTGTGCTTGGTAATGCGCTCAGCCCCTGGAGTGGGGGAAAACTCCCCACCGTATAGCGTGGGTAAACGGGAAGCAACCATGCCTGGACATCAGGAAAAGGGAGCAACTCACCTCCTAAACCGCCCTAATCCTGGCCCTGACTCTTAACCGTATGAGCAGACCCAGATGGTCAGTGGGATCATACACAGGAACCTGGGACCCTGAGTAGCCCTGAGGATCCCTGAAATAAGGTTAAGAGCAGGAGACGACCTGTTCATCCCAGACGCGGATGAACAGGAGTCTCCACTAGCCAAGCTGCAAGGAAAAGGACAGCCAGTTAATACTCTATGAACCTTAGTACTTCCTCTTATAAATTAGGGAAATGTTTTATTGAATTCTCTGGAGATCATATACAAATGGGAAGTGAAAATAAGGAAATGTTCTTGTAATCATTGGCAAATTTTTATTCTCCCTTTAACAATGCTACAATTTCTAATGACGTATGTTATATCCAATTACGTATGTAGGCCAACTCTCACATATAAGATTTGGGAAGATCTTTCATACTTACTTAGACCAGACTGTTCACTGTGCAAGGTGGTGGTTGGAGGTAATGTAGGAGTGACAGGAGTGAACAAAGTCTGTACATTAACAAAAACATCAGTAGAGTTGGCATTTTTCTCTATGCTTTGATAGCTTTCAAACATGAAATTGAGATAAATTGTTGTGTTTTTCAGCTCAGGATAATAGTTGTGCGTAACGACAAGGTCTTCTTTCATGTCTATCGTCAGCACTAGCGCTCCGCCGGTTACACTGGTTCTATAGATGTGAGGTGTTCCATAGTTTACTGTACCAGCCAGCTTCACCATCAGTTCTGGCTCCTTGTTCAGTAATGTGTCGGGGTCACTGGTGTTGGAAGGTTTGTTACATATCTCTTCAGCTCTAATGACGAAGAGGCATGGGTTCTCTCCAAACATGGTCAGCTCTGAGGACACTATCTGTGCACTCCCGTTCTCAGATGGAGGTATGGAGACTAGAACAGTCACCTTGACATCAATGGCTTCCTTGATAGCAGACAGCTCGCGCCCTCCGGCTTCATCTGGAGAGTTTAGATCTAACAGGTCATTTTTGACCAGCTTACTGGACATAGATTGAGCTGTGGGGAAAAAATTTAACAGATTTGTGGTTTAATAAGGCTACTTTCACATTAGCGTTTTTTGCAGATCCGTCATGGATCTGCAAAAACGCTTCTGCTACTATAATACAACCATATATATCCATCATGAACGAATCCGGTTGTATTATGTCTTCTATAGCCATGACGGATCCGTCATGAACACCATTGAAAGTCAATGGGGGACGGATCCGTTTTCTATTGTGTCAGAGAAAACGGATCCGTCCCCATTGACTTACATTGTGTGCCAGGACGGATCTGTCTTGCTCCGCACCACATCGCAGACAGAAACCCGCTGCAGGCAGCATTTTGGTGTCTGAACGGAGGCAAACTGATGCATTCTGAGCGGATCATTTTCCATTCAGAATGCATTAGGGCAAAACTGATCCGTTTTGGACCGCTTGTGAGAGCCCTGAACGGAGCTCAGAGATGGAAAGCCAAAACGCCAGTGTGAAAGTAGCCTAAAGGATCATTGTCATCTTTATATAGTATTACATGAAGAGTTATGGACCATAGGGGCAGCCCCTATAGAGAAGAGGCTATGGCTCTTGGAACTTGTGAAACTAGTCAATTAACAAAGACACCACATAGACATAAAATGGATGTTCTCTCCAGCAATGGCTTGAATCTTCATCAGAAGAGGCTCCGCATTCTAATCTCCATTCTAAATATTCATATCTACCCTTAAACACTATTTTAGGTCCAACATTCTGATCTGATTTACTATGTCTTTTTTGTGACCGGACCCTATGTTATTCTAGTGCAGAACTCCAAACCTCTGTGCCATGGATACAGAGACAGATTATATATATCTGGATGCCAGCAGCTACCAGTTGGGAAACTGTTTTTCTGATACAGAACTTCAAATCTTCTACAGAGACATACATTTCAATAACATTCTGTATGCCTGAAGCCACCACTAGGGGGAGCTCAAAAGCTTCTTGTATACTGTTTTGTTATTGTGTTCAACATCTAAACAGTCTGCAGTAAGCTTCCGAGCTCCCCCTAGTGGTGCTACTGACGCTTCCAACATGGCGCCAATGTGGCATATCATTGAAACTCCATTTAGTCTAGTCTTGTAAGAGGAAACAGCTTCTTGCAATTTGGCTTCCTACCACCTCCTACCACCAGAAAAGCCCAAAACTGCACAATAGAGAGATTTATGTAGTTATTCATTAACTGTCTACAAGTAAATCACTTATGAGATACACTTAAAGTGGATTTGCACAAGTCAGTTATCGGGCAGATTATCGGGAACGACCGTTGCTGTGAATGCTCGTTTCCGACAATCTGCATGTGTAAGTGTGCAGTCAATCACCCGATGAATGAGCGAAACGTTCATTCATCGGGTGATCCTGTCATTCATACAGGCACACCAATCATCGTTTCCGGGCAGCAGATCGTGTGGTCTAAACAGCGGTTTGCCGCCCAGACACAATGATTCTGTATGGGGATGAGAAATAGCAATAGTGATCACTCATCCTCATACTGTGGATATATTCTATAGAGATGATTGTCCACAATATAAGGAATGCTACCTCTTAAAAAAAAAGTTAAAAAAAATGCTTCGAAAACTTCTTCGCACTTTTCAAGATGTATCCACTGCTCATCTGTCCAATGCCCTAACACAAGATATAGACTTTAGTTGCCCATACACATTGGATTTGTCAGATCGGCTTCTTGGCTTTTCTTTTTTTATTTCAACAGGTCTGATTCTTTGTTTTTCTCTATTTAATAATTAGACATGCTTGACCAAATTGGAATGCACGCTCACGGAGAGGTCGAAGGATGGATATGTGCAGAATCCTAACGTATCGTCTATCCACAGATGATAAGTGTAACCTGTGGGATTTCCATCCTGGCAAGACCCCCACCAATCACAAAAATGGAGGTCTTGTCTCCTCTTTGAAATAGAGTGGCAATTACTCATGCAGTCTAATAACTGTGAGTGCATGCTCGTGGGGAGGTCGAAGGATGCATATGGCCAGAATCCTAACTTATCATCTTTCCACAGGATTGGCAATCTGTGCCTAATCATTGAGATTTCCACCATAGAGGGACCCGTCCGCCACCAATCACGAAAAGGCTAAACTACAATCACTGCAACTCTATGGAGCTGATGGAGAATTAGGCTATTGTCATCAGTCCTATAAACGTTGAATGGACCCACAGGATCTATGTGTGACCACCGCTTCATTTAGATGGAGGACAGGGAACCCCTGTTGTCATGCCCAGCATGTGTGTCTCTGATCTTTTTGGTATTCTTATCTGCTTCTGTATGGCCTATAAACAGAAGTGGCGAGAGATGTGCACAACAATCTCATCCTATGTAACCTTTTTGCAGGTGGCTGCCTTCTACTACAATATGGTGGTCACTGGACCTATTTTTTTTAGAGGATCAGACTTGACATCTTTGCATGCAATACAAGTGTCTACATACACATTCAAGATCCACCAACCAACTGACCAATTTCATTGCCTGGTGGAGCATCTCAACTCATCAACATCATGATGATTTACAAATCCTTGACTTATGGAGTAGGGCCAAGTATAAAAAACATGATGCTACCAAAACCAATGGCCTGAGAAGTTCCATTGATCTAATCTCCACATTTAACCTTCAACCACACCAATTTACAAAACCTTGCATCTTACCAAGTGCACAGAGGGCCAGCACCATGAAGCCATTCAGTCTACGACTCATTATTTTGCCTTTTGTCGAAGATTGCTTCTTGCAGAACAGCAAGACTGATGTAAATGAAATCTGCTTTGGGTCTTTCCACAATTTTATATCAATGACCTTGTCATGGAACAGTCTTATCATTGCAAACTACATGTATACTTGATAATAAGTTCTGTTTGCAGACATATTGTTTGTTCAGGAAACTGCAGCAAAAAAAAATAAAACATTTCTGTACTGATTTGACATTCAGTTTGGATGTTTTTTTTTTTTTAAGATTTCACACAACCTTAGGCCTCATGAGCATGGAGCCAGATAGTAGTAAATGTGGCAGGGAGTGGAAGGTGCATAGGGTGTTAGTTGTTATGGCACACAACGGACACACAAGCTGGTAAAAACAGGAACTTTGATGCACTAGCTTAGGTGGGTTGTCCCATCTGTGACATTTATGGCATATTGCTATAATACAGTCAGGTCCATAAATATTGGGACATCGACACAATTCTAACATTTTTGGCTCTATACACCACCACAATGGATTTGAAATGAAACGAACAAGATGTGCTTTAGGCCTCATGCACACGACCGTGCCGTTTTTTTGCGGTCCGCAAACTGCGGATCAGCAAAAAACGGAAGCCGCCCGTGTTGCCTTCCGCAATTTGCGGAACAGAATGGGCGTCGGCAATATAAATGCCTATTCTTGTCCGCAAAGCGCGGACAAGAATAGGACACTCTATATTTTTTTTAGCAAGGCCGCGGAACGGAGCCACAGATGCGGACAGCACAAGGAGTGCTGTCCGCATCTTTTGCGGCCCCATTGAAGTGAATGGGTCCGCATCCGAGCTGCCAAAACTGCGGCTCGGATGCGGACCCAAACAACGGTCATGTGCATGAGGCCTTAACTGCAGACTGTAAGCTTTAATTTGAGGGTATTTACATCCAAATCAGGTGAACGGTGCAGGAATTACAACAGTTTGCATATGTGCCTCCCACTTGTTAAGAGACCAAAAGTAATGGGACAGAATAATAATCATAAATCAAACTTTCACTTTTTAATACTTGGTTGCAAATACTTTGCAGTCAATTACAGCCTGAAGTCTGGAACGCATAGACATCACCAGACGCTGGGTTTCATCCCTGGTGATGCTCTGCCAGGCCTCTACTGCAACTGTCTTCAGTTCCTGCTTGTTCTTGGGGCATTTTCCCTTCAGTTTTGTCTCCAGCAAGTGAAATGCAGCTCAATCGGATTCAGGTCCGGTGATTGACTTGGCCATTGCATAACATTCCACTTCTTTCCCTTAAAAAACTCTTTGGTTGCTTTTGTAGTATGCTTTGGGTCATTGTCCATCTGCACTGTGAAGCGCCGTCCAATGAAGCATTTGGCTGAATATGAGCAGATAATATTGCCCGAAACACTTCAGAACTCATCCTGCTGCTTTTGTCAGCAGTCACATCATGAATAAATACAAGAGGACCAGTTCCATTGGCAGCCATACATGCCCACGCCATGACACTACCACCACCATGCTTCACTGATGAGGTGGTATGCTTAGGATCATGAGCAGTTCCTTTCGTCCTCCATACTCTTCTCTTCCCATCACTCTGGTACAAGTTGATCTTGGTCTCATCTGTCCATAGGATGTTGTTCCAGAAGTGTGAAGGCTTTTTTAGATGTCGTTTGGCAAACTCTAATCTGGCCTTCCTGTTTTTGAGGCTCACCAATGGTTTACATCTTGTGGTGAACCCTCTGTATTCACTCTGGTGAAGTCTTCTCTTGATTGTTGACTTTGACACACATACACCTACCTCCTGGAGAGTGTTCTTGATCTGGCCAACTGTTGTGAAGGTTTTTTTTTTCACTAGGGTAAGAATTCTTCGGTCATCCACCACAGTTGTTTTCCGTGGTCTTCCGGGTCTTTTGGTGTTGCTGAGCTCACCGGTGCGTTCCTTCTTTTTAAGAATGTTCCAAACAGTTGTTTTGGCCACGCCTAATGTTTTTGCTATCTCTCTGATGGGTTTGTTGTGTTTTTTCAGCCTGATGATGACTTGCTTCACTGATAGTGACAGCTCTTTGGATCTCATCTTGAGAATTGACAGCAACAGATTCCAAATACAAATAGCACACTTGAAATGAACTCTGGACCTTTTATCTGCTCATTGTAACTGGGATAATGAGGGAATAACACACACCTGGCCATGGAACAGCTGAGAAGCCAATTGTCCCATTACTTTTGGTCCCTTAACAAGTAGGAGGCACATATGCAAACTGTTGTAATTCCTACACCGTTCACCTGATTTGGATGTAAATACCCTCAAATTAAAGCTGACAGTCTGCAGTAAAAGCACATCTTGTTCGTTTCATTTCAAACCCATTGTGGTGGTGTGCAGAGCCAAAAATGTTAGAATTGTCTGTCCCAATATTTATGGACCTGACTGTATGTCATAAATTCTTCAGAGACATACTTGTGATAACCAGGGACAGCCATTGTGTGCATCACCCCACCATAATAAAGTGTGTGCTGCCGCTTTGCCATTGCTACTACAGCTTAACCTGAAGTGCTACACTTGGGGTGGGGGGGGGAGCAGCACCTGCCCCATTGTCTTTCGGAGTCAAGAGTGCTGGCCATTATCCCTGTTTCGACTGCCATCACTAATGTAACATAGTACATAAGGCCGAAAAAAGACATTTGTCCATCCAGTTCTGCCTGTTATCCTGCAAGTTGATCCAGAGGAAGGCAAAAAAAAAAACTGTGATGTAGAAGCCAATTTTCCCCACTTTAGGGAAAATGTGCCACTACTGACCTGCCAGTGCCTCCATTAGTGACCGGAGGAGTGGCAGGACTGGAGCGCCTGCTATGGTGTCGTCTGAGCCTGTTGTCACTGTGTTGCTTAGCCAGTGAGTTTGGGGGACACAAGTAGTGAATTATGAGTATAATATTATACATATTATAATGCACATGGCAGCCTATCAGAGTTAACAGGCTGACAAACACATTATAATATATATACATAGATAGGCCTGCCATACATATTATTACAGTATATATATATATATAAAGGACAGTATGGGGGCACAGGGAAAAGGAATAGTATGGGACATGAAGAAGAGGCACAGTATGGGGGCACAGAGATGAGGCACAGTATGGTAGCATGGAGCAAGAGGCACTATAGGGACACAGACCTAGAGGCACTATAGGGGGCACAGAGATGAGGCACAGTATGGGGGCACAGAGAAGAGATAAAGTATGGGGACACAGAGAAGACAGACATTTTGGGCGCACAGAGCAAGAGGCACATAATGGGTGCAAGGAGAAAAGGCACAATATAGGGGACAGAGAAGAAGCACAGTATGGGGGCACAGAGCAAGCGGCACTATGGGGGAAAAGAGCAAGATACAATTTGGGGGCACAGAGAAAGAAGCACTATGGGGCACAGGACAAGAAACATAATATAAGGGGAGCACAGAGCAAGAGGCACAGAACCTGGCACTACAAATAGGGGCACAGTGCATGGGGCACTATGTATAGGGGGCACTATTATTAGGAGTGCTATTTTCAGGGGATATAGTATGTGACATGATTATGTTCAGGGACACAGTGTATTCTGCTGTTATATTCAGGCCATAGCATGTGGCATTGTGGCAGTAAGAGGAGTTTGCGTTATTATGTAGGGTATGGATGTATTGGAAAAGCGAGAAGTTGAAGACATCTGGCTGGCAGACTATGCAGAGACAAGTTGTGCCTGGGAGAAGTCATCATGGTGGTCTGAACCAGATGGAGAAGAACCTGTAAGTCATTAAAAGAAAATGTTTAGTATTGTTCGGTATTGTAGCCCCTCATATAGCCTACAGAGCAATGATGGGTGGTACCATTCTCTTTTGCAAAACAACAACTCCCAGCATACCTTTACAGCTCTGTAGTTTCGAACTGTGCAAACTTATATGGCAAGGGCTAAACTGAGTATAGAAATGGTATCTACAGTATACTGAGCCGTTTTTGAGCTTTGTTCTGGTGCTGTATTTATGTATTGTAATTGGTTCTGGTGCTGTGTTTATAAACTGGGGTTGGTTTTGGTGCTGTATTTATAAACTGGGGTTGGTTTTGGTGCTGTATTTATGTAATAAGCTTGATATTTGGTTGCGTCTATTGACACAACACAACTAAGCCAGACGAGCACGGTTCCTGTTTTTAGCCCTTGTTCTGTTTCCTTGTAACAATTATAATGACTTACAACAAAGAAATCTTACATTAGTGAATCGACCATTAGAAATAATGCAGAAGAATTTTCTGCCACAATATGGCAAATGGTAACATAAGGCTACTTTCACACTGGCGTTTTGGCTTTCCGTTTGTCAGATCCGTTTCAGGGCTCTCACAAGCGGTCCAAAACGGATCAGTTTTGCCCTAATGCATTCTGCAGCGTTTTGCTGTCCGCTTGACGAAACTGAGCCAAACGGATCGGATCGGTCCTGGCACACAATGTAAGTCAGCGGGGACGGATCCGTTTTCTCTGACACAATCTGGCACAATAGAAAACGGATCCGTCCTCTATTGACTTTCAATGAAGTTCATGACGGATCCGTCTTGGCTGTTACAGATAATACAAACGATCCGGTCATGATGGATGCATGCGGTTGTATTATTGTAACGGATCAGTTTTGGCAGATCCATGACGGATCCGCCCAAAACGCGAGAGTGAAAGTAGCCTAACATGTCGCCATCTAGTCATATAGATACAGCAAGTTAAGGTCATAATGGCTAATCACTTCTATATATGTAATCTTAAATGGCTTCTCCAGGCTACAGATATTGATAATTCATACTCTGGATAGGTCATTAATATCAGATTGAGGAGGTTTGAGTGCCAGCACCTCCACCGATTAGCTGATCAGCCACTTGCTAATGTATTGTCATTATTCGTATTGCTTCCTTTGCTGGCTGGATTAATTTTTCCATCACATGATATTCTTCTTGTTTCCATGGTTATGACCACCCTGCAACCCAGCAGCTGTGGTCGTGCTTGCACACTATAGGAAAATGCACTAGTCTATGTGCACTCCCATGGTTTCAGCCACCAGAGCCTGGCGCTTTTTCCTGTAGTGTGCAAGCACGACCACCCCTGATGGATTGCAGGGTGGTCGTAACCCCTGGAAATGAGCAGTGTATAATGTGCTGGAAAAATGAATCCAGCCAGCAATGGAGGCAATATGGAGAATCACAATACATTAGTAAGTGCCTTGTATTAACTTTCTCTGCATGATAAATGCCACTTGCTGATTGAGACAGCCTCTTTAATGCTCTGTAAGGTCTTATACAGATCTCATACAGATGGGATGTGAGAATGGGGAAATCTCATCGTAACCCCAAGTAGCTTATTATTTCTCCTTTTACATTTCTACAATTTCCAAGTCTGTGTGCTGGCTTCTGGCATTTTCCTTATGACCGAATCCCAGACAAAAAAAGCCTACTTTCACACTAGCGTTAATATTTTCCGGTATTGAGATCCGTCATAGGGTGAGGACAAATGAGGACAAAACGTGCTGAACCCTGCCGGGTCCAGCAAAAACGCTAGTGTGAAAGTAGCCTAAAGGAACCTTTTTGGTAACTGCTCAATACCCCTGCAGCGCCATCACAGGGGAAATGTGTCATTACATGGCATTGAAATGAACGTACAGTCTGTGTCATATATGGACCTGGAGAGGAGTTAAATGGGTGATGGTCAGTAGACAGTGATGACAGAGTGGATTCCATCTATAATATTACATTACGGTACAATTTGGTATGTGCACTCAAAGAGTCGCACTTGTGTTGTTGCATTTTAAGACATTCTGGTTTATTGATGGACATTCCGAAAGCGGGACTGCTTCACTTAACTTAGTTTAAACTTATAGCAATTATATATATATATATATATATATATATATATATATACGCATTAAATCGGACAGCACTCCAAGACTTGAAAAAACATGATGTCTTTATTTACCCATGTGGAACAATTGCAACTTTTCAGCTCACAACTGAGCCTTTCTCAAGCCGGCTTGAGAAAGGCTCAGTTGTGAGCTGAAACGTTGCAATTGTTCCACATGGGTGAATAAAGACATCACGTTTATTCAAGTCTTGGAGTGCTGTCCGATTTCATGCGTATATTAAGGGTGAGAAGCTAATTCCCTTGGACTTTGCACCTGAGCCCGTTTACTGGTGACGCCGAATTCCTTCTTTCTCTCTCTCTCTCTCTCTCTCTCTCTCTCTCTCTATATATATATATCTCAAACAAAAAACATATGGCAGCACTCTGTTACACATGCAAACAATAGAACTAGGGATTAGGGATTATTCTGAATTACAGTGGTACTGTACCTATTATACATGAAAAATGGAAGCTCTTAGTGCAGATTTTTAATCAAACATGTGTCGGGCCCATCTACCAACGTCAAGGTGGCTTCTGCAGTACCTAACACTAACAGAACTGCCTCTCCTGGGCCTAACCTAAGCCTACAATGTTCAGGGCGGTGTAGGAACCAGCGATAGTTATACTCTTCCATTTTTCATGTATAGTAGGTACAGTACCACTGTAATCCCAAATAATCTCTAATCCCTAGTTCCATACATATTCTGTTTGCTGTCTGCATGTTAGCTTCATGGATGTGCACCTGCGACTTTGTATGTGCTAATCTAAATTTTCTTAAATTATATACACTGCTCAAAAAAATAAAGGGAACACAAAAATAACACATCCTAGATCTGAGTTAATTAAATATTCTTCTGAAATACTTTGTTCTTTACATAGTTGAATGCGCTGACAACAAAATCACACAAAAATAAAAAAATGGAAATCAAATTTTTCAACCCATGGAGGTCTGGATTTGGAGTCACACTCAAAATTAAAGTGGAAAAACACACAACAGGCTGATCCAACTTTGATGTAATGTCCTTAAAACAAGTCAAAATGAGGCTCAGTAGTGTGTGTGGCCTCCACGTGCCTGTATGACCTCCCTACAACGCCTGTGCATGCTCCTGATGAGGAGGCGGACGGTCTCCTGAGGGATCTCCTCCCAGACCTGGACTAAAGCATCTGCCAACTACTGGACAGTCTGTGGTGCAACGTGACGTTGGTGGATAGAGCGAGACATGATGTCCCAGATGTGCTCAATTGGATTCAGGTCTGGGGAACGGGCGGGCCAGTCCATAGCATCAATGCCTTCATCTTGCAGGAACTGCTGACACACTCCAGCCACATGAGGTCTAGCATTGTCTTGCATTAGGAGGAACCCAGGGCCAACCGCACCAGCATATGGTCTCACAAGGGGTCTGAGGATCTCATCTCGGTACCTAATGGCAGTCAGGCTACATCTGGCGAGCACATGGAGGGCTGTGCGGCCCTCCAAAGAAATGCCACCCCACACCATTACTGACCCAATGCCAAACCGGTCATGCTGGAGGATGTTGCAGGCAGCAGAACGTTCTCCACAGCGTCTCAAGACTCTGTCACGTCTGTCACATGTGCTCAGTGTGAACCTGCTTTCATCTGTGAAGAGCACAGGGCGCCAGTGGCGAATTTGCCAATCTTGGTGTTCTCTGGCAAATGCCAAACGTCCTGCACGGTGTTGGGCTGTAAGCACAACCCCCACCTGTGGACGTCGGGCCCTCATATCACCCTCATGGAGTCTGTTTCTGACCGTTTGAGCAGACACATGCACATTTGTGGCCTGCTGGAGATCATTTTGCAGGGCTCTGGCAGTGCTCCTCCTGTTCCTCCTTGCACAAAGGCGGAGGTAGCGGTCCTGCTGCTGGGTTGTTGCAGTCCTACGGCCTCCTCCACGTCTCCTGATGTACTGGCCTGTCTCCTGGAAGCGCCTCCATGCTCTGGACACTACGCTGACAGACACAGCAAACCTTCTTGCCACAGCTCGCATTGATGTGCCATCCTGGATAAGCTGCACTACCTGAGCCACTTCTGTGGGTTGTAGACTCCGTCTCATGCTACCACTAGAGTGAAAGCACCGCCAGCATTCAAAAGTGACCAAAACATCAGCCAGGAAGCATAGGAACTGAGAAGTGGTCTGTGGTCACCACCTGCAGAACCACTCCTTTATTAGGGGTGTCTTGCTAATTGCCTATAATTTCCACCTGTTGTCTATCCCATTTGCACAACAGCATGTGAAATTGATTGTCACTCAGTGTTGCTTCCTAAGTGGACAGTTTGATTTCACAGAAGTGTGATTGACTTGGAGTTACATTGTGTTGTTTAAGTGTTCCCTTTATTTTTTTGAGCAGTGTATTTCATGGTTTACTACACCAACCAGTAATACTGTCAGTTCTGGCTCCTTATTAAGTGATGTGCAGGGAACGGTGATGTTAGAAGATTTCTTACATATCTCGTCAGCTATAGTGGTGAAGAAGCTTGGTGATGGGATCTTTTCAGGTGTGGTCCTATCTGAGGACACAATCTGTGCGTTCCTGATCTCAGATGGAGATATGGAGACCAGAACAGTTACGTTGATAAAAACGGACTCATCGGTGATAGGCAGATGACTTGTGTGAGCTTCCTCTGGAGACTTTAGATCTAGAAGGTTATTTCTGATCAGCCTGCTGGACACCGATTGAGCTGTTAGGACTAAAAATGGAACATCTATGAGCTTTGAGTTTTAACTAAGGATCAATGTCATCTTTATCAATTATTACAAAAAGGGTGTATGGGCCATAGGAGCAGCCCTAATATAAAAAGGGTTCTGCTGAGGGTGGCCTTTGACCCATAGTTCTTGGAACTTGTAGACATGGCCTTCAATGACCAGACACCTCAACATTGACAAATGGACCGTCCCTCCTGTAAAAAGAGACATCGCATCAGGCTACTTGTTAATCTTCACCTTTAATTTACAGTATATAAGTGTTAGTATAAGAACTGAGAGAGCAGGAAATCAGCAGCAAAAAATAACAATCAAAAGAAATAAATACACAATAGGGAGATTATGTATTATGGGTAAAGTCGCCTATTAAACGTCTACACAGCAATCACTCGCCAAGATAAACATAGATTAAGTCATTTGCTGGCAACCAGCTTAAAGGGGTTTTCCAGGATTTACATATTGATGGCCTATCCTCAGAATAGGTCATCAGTATGAGATCGGCGGGGGTCCAACTTCTGGGACCCCAGCCGATCAGCTGTATAAAGAGGCCGTGGCGCTCCGTGAGTGCTTAGGTGTCTTCCTAGGCAATGTGATGTCACATTCATCGATCACATAGCCTAGTCAGGCATAGCTGAGCCCCATTGAAGTAAATGGGGCTGAGTTGCAATACCAAGCACAGCCACTATACAATGTACGGCGCTGTGCTTGGTAGGCTGTAAGGAGGCCGCACTGATCACCTGAGCACTGCAGCCTCTTCAAATAGCTGATTGATGATCAGGTATTGCTGGACAATTCCGATGATAGGTCATCAATATTTTGATGCTGAAAAATCTCTTTAAGGGTCCATACACACGTCCGTAGTGTATTGGGGATCCGCAATACACCGGGCCGGCACCCCTATAGAAATGCCTATTCTTGTCCGCTATTGTGGATAAGAATAGGACATGTTTTATTTTTTTCGGGAGCCGCGGACCGGAAGTACTGAGCTGCGGACCGGAAATGCGGATGCGGACAGCACAATGTGTGCTGTTCGCATCCTTTCCATCCCCATTGAGAATGAATGGGTCCGCACCCGCGGATGCAGACCCATTCTATGGACGTGTGAATGGACCCTAATGTTGGGGCGATTCCTGTGAAATTATTGCGATGTGGGGGCAAGGAAGACAATAGAGGATGATGAGGAACGTCCCCAGTTGTGCCCACTCCGTTCACTGACGCTATGCTGACATCAAATTACAGTGTCAATACAATAACATAGTATATAAGGCTGAAAAAAGACATTTGTCCCATCCAGTTCTGCCTGTTATCCTGCAAGTTGATCCAGAGGAAGGCAAAAAAAAAAGTTCCATAGTCTCACTGCTCTTACCGTAAAGAATCCTCTTCTATGTTTGTGTACAAACCTTCTTTCCTCCAGACACAGAGAACCGAGTCTGCAGGGGAAACACGTGAGGCTCACGGTGGGCCGATGGGGGTAGTAGTTCATTTACTCACAGTTAGCAGAGACTCCCTGGGCTGGCGTGCAGTGATGGGAAAGACAGCACTAGATCCTCCGGGGCACTCTCTATTGCAGGGAACACCAGCCAGATGGAAGTTGAGGTGCCCTTGATGGTACAGGTGTTTAAGGTGCATTGGTGGCTGGGCCCCTGTGTTCGTGACGCCAGCACCGTAAGGTGCAAATGTTGAGTGTAGTAGTAGTAGTGAAGAGTCAGTTGTTCTAAAACAATTGAACATTTACTTGAATCAATAGTCTCAAAGCAGATGTTACAGTCCATCAATAAAGTGCATGTAACGGGGCACCTAAGGTGCTGGCCATGTCACATGTCCCTCACTCCCCACTATAAATAGAGGCGGCCTGCTGGCTACAGGTTGCCTGTGATTTTCGTCCTATAGGCTGTGTACTTTATTGTTATTAAGCTACCTCTGGAATTGAACCTCGATCCGCCTCTTGACACTTCTTCTGCCTGCTCCCTGTATCTTGATTCTACCTCTCGGATTTTGACCTCGACTTGTTTACGGATTTGTCTTTGCCTCTTCCCTTGTTCTGACGTGACCTCCTGGACTTACCTCGGCTAGTTGACCTGCCTCGCCTTCCGTTTTTGTTCTACCTCTTGTCCGCTTATTGTAACTTCTCAGTGGCTGTCCTCTTCCCTGCTGTCTCTTTCTCTCTGCTTGCACTTAGTAGGTTAGGGACTGTCGCCCAGTTGCGCTCCGTCACCTAGGGCGGGTGGTGCAAGTAGGCAGGGACAGGGGACCGGGTGGCAGCTCAGGGGGTGCACCTCCGCTCTATCTTGATACCCGTGACTCTACCCGTGACAGAATCACAGGCCCAAATTCAGCATGGACCCTATACAGAGCGTCACCGAACATGTGCCCGGTCTTGCTCAAATAGTACAGGAACTTGGGGAGAGACTACAAGTTCAGGAGACAGTCCGAACTCCCCCTATTCTTGCTCCCGCCACCGTTCAGGTGGAACCTCACATTAAATTGCCCGATCGGTTTTCGGGTGACCGCCGAAGTTTTTTAGCTTTCAAGGAAAGCTGTAAACTTTATTTTCGACTACGACCCCACTCCTCCGGCCCTGACCCACAGAGGGTTGGTATTATCATTTCCTTGCTTCAAGGGGACCCCCAGGAATGGGCCTTTTCTTTACCACCAGATTCCCCTTGTCTTAGCTTTGTGGACCTCTTTTTCCTGGCTTTAGGGGTTCTTTATGATGAACCAGACCGAGCCTCTGTGGCAGAATCCAATCTTAAGGCCCTCACTCAGGGAAATCGTTCTGTGGAGGATTAATGTACGCAGTTTCGCAAGTGGTGCGTTCCTTCGGGCTGGAACGAACCAGCGCTCAAATGTCAATTTAGGGCAGGCTTGACTGAAAAGTTAAAGGATATGTTGGTTTGTTATCCCTGTCCTGACTCTTTAGAGGAGACCATGACGCTAGCCATCAGACTAGATAGACGGGTCAGAGAGAGACAGCGGGAACATTTGTTTTCTCCTCATACCCTCCTTCAACCTGAGACTCCCCCCCCCCCTGAACCCAGGATGGAAGCCCACTCGGACGAGCCCATGCAACTCGGGATGACGCGAAGAGAACTACATCGTCGTCGCGGCTCTTGTTTTTATTGTGGGGATCCCGAACACTGGATCCGTCAGTGTCCTAAAGCTCCGCCTTCTGGAAAATCATCCAAGTCGGAGGGATTCAAGGACAAGGTACTCCCGGAGGTGGTAAGAAGTAAACTATTGCTGCTGGTGTCTATTACCTTTGAGGTCTTAAAAGGGTCACGAAATGCCTTTGTGGATTCAGGGTCAGCTTTTAGTTTTATTGATTGCAAATTTGTTGATCAGATGGGAATTCTATACTAGAATTACCCACCCCGATCCAGGTGGCACAGAGACTTCAAAACCATAAGCAGTCTGTGTGAAGCCATATTGTTCCTCTGTATAACTCCATGAGAAAATCCTCTTTATGACTCAATATTGTTGGGTACATTGGGCCTTATATGCAATTTCCCATGTTGTTTCAGTCGGACATCTAGTATTTCTATCTCAAAGAAGTTAGCAAAGAGTTATTTCTCTATTGGTGTCATATGTTTTGGTAAAGAAAATAATTTTCTAGGTAATCAATTGAAACATACTGCAATTTTCATTTTATAAAAGTCACCTTTGGTTTTAGAATCAGAATCAGATTTTTTTTTTTCATATTTTTCATCAGACCCCAATCTTCATAATACCTAAGATCAGACCACAATCTTCATGAGACCTCAGATCAGACCCCCAATCTTTATTAGGCTTCAGATCAGACCCTCCAATTAGACCCCCAATCTGTATTCGACGTCAGAACAGACCCCAATCTGTATCAGACCTCAGATCAGACCCCCAATCTGTATCAGACCTCAGATCAGACCCCCAATCTGTATCAGACCTCAGATCAGACCCCCAATCTGTATCAGGCCTCAGATCAGACCCCTAGTTTGTATCAGGCCTCAGATCAGACAACCAGTTTGTATCAGGCCTCAGATCAGACCCCCAGTTTGTATCAGGCCTCAGATCAGACCCCCAATCTGTATCAGGCCTCAGATCAGACCCCCAGTTAGTATCATGCCTCAGATCAGACTCCCAGTTTGTATCAGGTCTCAGATCAGACCCCCAATTCAGACCTCAGATCAGACCCCCAATTCAGACCTCAGATCAGACCCCCAATCCTCATTTGACCTCAGATCAGACATTAAATAAATAAATGAACTTACCTCTCCGGCTCTGGATGGCTCTTCTCACACTCACTGCTCTCTGGTTTTCGACCAGCCTTCATGCACTACGTCCTGACACCATATGCAGTCAGGACACAGAGCAGCACGGTGCCCTGAAGACCAGGGAGCATTGAGTACAGCAAGCACTATAGTCACCGCTCCCCATGCCTCCTGCATACTATTTATGACCATGTATGAGTATTGTGTAATTGGCATCTTCTAGATTTTATGACAAACAAAATGAGCTAAGAGGAAGATGGGTCAAAAGTCAGAACATATTAGGTACGCAGGAGTTGTACGTGCTGGAGAACTTTTAACCAATGAAGAATTACAAAGTATATTATGAGTTGTAACCTCCCTTATGCATAATAATGTGCTGAGGACATCATGTGAATAAATAATAATGTATTGATGATCTCATGTATGAAAGACATTGATGTTTATGCACTGCGGTAGACTGCGGCATGTTACGCTATGTTAATGTTATGCCTTCGTCATCCGGGGTATACAAATCTATGGTTTGAGAGAGACGTATTCATTGCCATTTTCGCCAATCCACCATTCCATTCCAGACTATTTTTGTATTTTACCAGTCTGCCAGAATTTCCAATCTACTCTGTATCCTGCTCTGTCGTTTATCTCAAGAAATAAACATTTATCCATGAAGAATTTCAAGAATTAATTTCAGTTCTACGCCGAGTCCAACACATATAAAATTAAAAGCATACAGAATTACAATATGGATCTAAGGGTCTCGATGATTGCTGAACTACAGCGATGGTCAGCATGGCCACTTCACCTATTACCAACACTGACAACATAATCCGAAAATGTAGACTCCAGCCAGTGTGCACCACCAATGAGGCCAGGTGAGGCGATCACCTCAGGCAGCACCAGGTAGGGGCAAGAGGGGGGCAGCGGAAGGGCCATGGGCAATGAGCGCTTCCATTGTAGAAACGCTCATCTCTACATATTGAACTGCATCGCTGTACTCAGGACAGCAATATAGTTGAATGATGCAACGGGGAGCTGGAGCGATGTCTCCCTGGCCCACCATTTCCTCTATTAGGCTTTAGTCCTAGTTCCTGTAGCCTATCAGAGGCCGGTGTCATCGTTATCACACTGCCTGAGCCGGGCTGCATAGAGCTCAGGGCACCGACTAGAAGAGGTCTGTATCTTGCACTGCATCGCTGACAGCAGAATGGAGGTAAGTATTTGAGTTTATTTTTTGGAATTGGAGAAAGTACTATGGGGACATTGCGGCTGTAAAAAGGAGCATTTTTGTACTGGCACACATTATAAGGCAGCCAGTATGGGGACATTCGTTGTACTGGGGGCGCTAAAAGGGGGTCGTTTTTTGTACTGAAACACATTATAACAGAGCATTTTTTGTGCTGGCACATAAGGAGCATTTTTTTTGTACTTAACGCACATTGTAAAGGAGCATTTTTTGTACTGGCACACATTCAAAGGTGGCCACTATGGGGACATTTATTCTACATGGGGCACTAAAAAAATTTTTTTTTTGTACTGGTACACATCATAAGGGAGCTTTTTTTTTGTATTGGCATACATAAGAGGGTATTTTTGTATTGCCACACATTATAAGGGAGCATTTTTGTACTGGCACACATTGCAAGGGGGGATAATTTTACTGGCAAACATTATAAGGGGTCATTTTTTGTACAGGCACACATTATAGGGGGAATTATTACTACTGGGGGCACTATGGGGGCATTATTACTTCTGGGGGCAAAATGAGGGACATTATTACTATTAGGTGCACTGTTACCACATAGTGCACTCTAGCAGAGAATTATTACTATTGGTGGGACTTTTGGGAGGACTGTTACATTGGGAGGTACCATGGCACAGTATTAACTTAGCACAATTATTTTGGGATACACTATGTTTATGGCACTATTAGTGTCAGGGACACTATTTGCTGGGCACAGTTATTTTTTAGGACACTGTGTGCCAATAATTATTGATAGGAGCAGTATAGTATTGGGAAGCACAGTGGGCACAGTATTAGAGGTGGCAAGATGGGGTGTTCAGAAGGTGGGGAAGAGGATGGAAAAGTAGTTGTCAAAGTCCAGAGAGACAAGAGAAGGCGGAAAAAATAATCATGGTGGTCTGGTCTGAATGGAGAAGATAAAGAAAGAGAACGTCTACATCAGAGGAGACATCACTGGATGTAAGAGGTATGTGGTGCTGTATTACCCTGCATGTTTTAAAGTGCTGTATATAATGTTTTCCAAGTATGTCTTTACCAGAAGTGGTGAAGGGAAGGGGTTAGGTTGAGAAATTGGAATTGTTGGGGGGATATTTAGGGGCGCCTTTTCAGCTTTTGCTTCAGGCAGAAGAAATGCTAGGTGCACCCCTGACTCCAGCCTCATTCAATCAGATTTTGCTGTCTTAAAACCATGAGCATGTGGCTGTTCTCTTCATTTAAAGAGCACCTGTCAGCAGGGTCAACCCTATTAAACCAGACAGGATTGAGACTTTTATTCTTTATTCCAATGAATTATTTTCTTCACAAAGGGGTATGAGGTGCACTGAGGGGCTAGGCCCTGACCCTCGGTGCACTGAAGCGCTCAATTATATGAAGAATAAAAGTATTTTTTCTCAGGAACACGGCAACCTATTTTGACAAGACGGGTATCATTTTAAAGAGATCGTATGGTATTTTAATATGAGATTGGTGGGGGTCCGACTCATGGCTCTCCCGCCTATCAGCTGTTGCAGCCCACCAAGCACAATGCCTACCATTTGATAGTGGCTGTACTTGGCATCGCAGCTCAGCCCCATTTACTTGAATCAGACTGAGCTGAGCTTAGGCCATGTGCAACGAGACGCCTCCCCCCAGGGCCCCTCTATCGTGACCCAGGTGTAGTAGGAATGCCGAATGGTGTAGTGCGGCCTAAATGTCTCTTTATGTGTGTCACGGTGCTCCTACCTGGATACCGCTGGACCCCAGGCTTTGGCTCCAAAGCAATAAAAAGGGGGAATAATTGAGAGATTTGAAAGAATTACTTGAGTCCAGACCTTGAAATGAAGTTCAATGGCAGCTTTACTTGAATAAACATTTCTTCAAACAGTTTTCAGGCTTTTTTGTCTTGGTTCCAGCAGGCTTTTGCATAAACTGGCAGGCAAACTCAACTCAGCTTTATCTCTCTCTCTCTCTCTGCTGTACTGACAAGCTGACTGAACAAATTCTTGATGCTGCACTTCACTTTGTAGTCTGACTTATGTTCGGCCAATGAACTAATCTCCTGGCTCCTGAGGCTTACAAGATTCTGCCTCCATGGCCAGCAGAGCTTAAAGTGCTCTGGCTGGCATGGGCACGTCCAGCAGAGACGTGCCCCTGTACACCCTGTACACCCTTCCTCTTGCTGGGGTAAACTAGACTGACTCTGACTGGTCCCCACCCTTCCTGCAGGAAGTAGGGCTAGCCCACTTCTCTTCAGAGGGGGGTTAGAATGGAATGGAGAGCTCCATTCTACCTAAGTACAGCTCTGCCTGAAAAGATGCCACCTGCTGGTGAACCAGGCACATTACATGTCATAAACAGTTACATAACAAGATTATTAATGCACAATATGGAGAGGACCTGGAACAAAATACATAAGATGACATTCAGTTTAGCCCATTAGTAGCAGGGTGCAGGAGTGGTAACACCACTCTGGGGTGTTACACATGTGCCCTTAGCATAGGAAGAGGCCTAAGCTCTCACGGATCGCTGCTGCCTCTTCATACAGCAGTCCAACTCCGGGACCCCTGCTGATCTCATATTGATGACCTATCATGAGGATAGGAAATCAAAATGTAAATCCTGGAAAACCTGTTTAATCATCAGGATCAACCCTACCATGTAGTGTGCCTGGTTTAATAGGGATGATCTTGCCGACGGGTCCTCTTTAAATGCAGAATTTAAAGGGACAGAAACTAGCTTTATCTATCATCGCTGCCAAAGCGGAAGATGCAACTAGATTTATATCCGCATTTAGTAAACTGTTGAGTGATTATCAAACACTTTGCTCTTGGTGATCTTGCGTTAGACCATATCTTCTTCTTTGTTCATGTACAGTCCTGTACAAGGCTCCATTCTGCTGGCTTCAACGTTACTTGTCACACCCATATACATACAGTTCAGTGCTGTTTGCTTTGCCTGCATAGATTACAGTAATAAGGAATGCCTGTGGTTTTTTTTTATATTTATACTGTATATGCCACGTTTACAGCAGCTTACCTATACCTTTATGTTTGCCTCTTATCTGATTGTGATGTCATTTGCATTTACGGTATTGAATGCCTCATGATTTCACAATGAATCTGCATCAAATTGAATTTTCTAGGTAGAATAAATAAGGGGTACAAAAGAGGACAATGAGCTTCCACAGTACTACACTCTATACAGTGAATTGAAAAAGTATTCATACTCCCTTGAACTTTTTCACATTTTTTCAGGATGCACCCATAAATGTATTTTATTGGGATTTTATGTGATAGACCAACACAAAGTAACAAGTATGTGTGAAGTGAAAAGAAAATGATACATGGTTTTAAAAATTTTTAATATATAAAAATCTGGAAAGTGTGGCGTGCATTTGTATTCAGCCCCCTGTACTCTGATACCTCTAAATAAAATCCAGTGTGACCAATTGCCTTTAGAATATAATTAGTAATTGGTAAATAGAATCCACCTGTGTGTAATTTATTCTCAGTATAACTACAGCTGTTCTGTGAAGGCCTCAGAGGTTTGTTAGTGAACCTTAGTGTTCAAACAGCATCATGAAAACCAAGGAACACACCAGACAGGTCAGGGATAAAGTTGTAGAGAAGTGTGAAGCAGGGTTAGGTTAAAAAAATATATATACAAATCTGAAAAGTGTGGCGTGCATTTGTATTCAGCTCCTGTACTTTGATACCCCTAAATAACATCCAGTGTGACCAAATGTCTTCAGAAGTCACCTAATTAGTAAATATAGTCCATCTGTGTGTAATTTATTCTCAGTAAAACTAAAGCTGTTCTATGAAGGCCCCAGAGGTTTGTTAGTGAATATTAGTGGTCAAACAGAATCATGAAAACCAAGGAACACACCAGACAGGTCAGGGATAAAGTTTTGGAGAAGTGTAAAGCAGGGATAGGTTATAAAAAATATCCCAAGCTCTGAAGATCTCACAGAGCACTGTTCAATCCATTATTTGAAAATGAAAGGAGTATGGCACACCATCCCCACCATGAGACATGGTGGTGGCAGCATCATGTTGTGGGGGTGCTATTCTTCAGCAAGGGTCATGGAAGCTGGTCAAAGTTGATGGGAAGATGGATGGAGCTAAATACAGGGCAATCCTGAAGGAAAACCTGGTAGAGGCTGCAAAAGACTTGAGACTTGGCGGAGGTTGACCTTCCAGCAGGACAACGACCTTAAAAATACAGCCAGAGCTACAATGGAATGGTTTAGATCAGGCATGCTCAACATGCGGCCCTCCAGCTGTTGCAAGACTACAACTCCCAGCATCCCTGAACAGCCTACAGCTATCAGCCTACAGCAGGGCATGGTGGGAGTTGTAGTTTTACAACAGCTGGAGGGCTGCAGGTTGAGCATCCCTGGTTTAGATCAAAGCATATCCAGGTGTTAGAATGGCCCAGTCACAGTCCAGAACTAAATCCCCTTGAGAATCTGTGGAAAGACTTGAAAATTCCCATTCACAGACGCTCTCCATCCAATCTGACGGAGCATGAGCTACTTTGCAAAGAAGGCAAAAATTTCAGCCTCTAGATGTGCAAAGCTGGTAGAGACATACTGACTCAGGGGGGCTGAATACAAATGCACACCACACTTTGCAGAGTTTTATTTATTAAAAATGTTGAAAACCACATATCATTTTCTATTCACCTCATGCATACTTGCTACTTTGTGCTGGTCTTTCACATAAATCCCAATAAAATACATTTAAGTTTGTGGATGTAACATAAAAAAATGTGGAAAAGGTTCAAGGGGTATGAATACTTTTTAAAGGCACTATAGTATGCTCCCCAAGTGGCCCCCAAAAAATGTAAAGCTCAACTGAGTCCCATTCAACACCACCATCTTTTGGGCAAGCCACAGGCCTTTAACGGGTCTGTGGCCTGAGACACCTGCCGCCTGCGTCCTGGCCATTCGTACACTGCCTTATATACAGTCAGTGTATGTCGGTATTATTCAGTTATTGTATGGTGGTGATGTTTTCAGTCACTGTATGGTGTAATTATTTAGTAACGGTATGGTGGTGTTATTCAATCACTGTATGTTAGTGTTGTGTATGTGGCATTAGTCAGTTAATGTATGATGGTGTTTTCAGTCACTGCACGGTGGTATTATCTAGTCACTGTATAGTGGTATTATTCAGTAAGTATATGGTGGTATTATTTAGTCAGTGTATGGCGGTATTATCTAGTCACTGTATAGTGGTATTATTCAGTAAGCATATAGTGGTATTAATTAGTTAGTGTATGGCGGTATTATCTAGTCACTGTATAGTGGTATTATTCAGTAAGTATATAGTGGTATTAGTTAGTGTATGGCGGTATTATCTAGTCAATGTATAGTGGTATTATTCAGTAAGTATATAGTGGTATTAATTAGTTAGTGTATGGCGGTAGTATCTAGTCACTGTATAGTGGTATTAGTTAGTGCATGGTGGTATTATCTAGTCACTGTATAGTGGTATTATTCAGTAAGTATATGGTGGTATTATTTAGTCAGTGTATGGCGGTATTATCTAGTCACTGTATAGTGGTATTATTCAGTAAGCTTATAGTGGTATTAATTAGTTAGTGTATGGCGGTATTATCTAGTCACTGTATAGTGGTATTATTCAGTAAGTATATAGTGGTATTAGTTAGTGTATGGCGGTATTATCTAGTCACTGTATAGTGGTATTATTCAGTAAGTATATAGTGGTATTAATTAGTTAGTGTATGGCGGTAGTATCTAGTCACTGTATAGTGGTATTAGTTAGTGCATGGCGGTATTATCTAGTCACTGTATAGTGGTATTATTCAGTAAGTATATGGTGGTATTATTTAGTCAGTGTATGGCGGTATTATCTAGTCACTGTATAGTGGTATTATTCAGTAAGCATATAGTGGTATTAATTAGTTAGTGTATGGCGGTATTATCTAGTCACTGTATAGTGGTATTATTCAGTAAGCATATAGTGGTATTAATTAGTTAGTGTATGGCGGTATTATCTAGTCACTGTATAGTGGTATTATTCAGTAAGTATATAGTGGTATTAGTTAGTGTATGGCGGTATTATCTAGTCAATGTATAGTGGTATTATTCAGTAAGTATATAATGGTATTAATTAGTTAGTGTATGGCGGTAGTATCTAGTCACTGTATAGTGGTATTAGTTAGTGTATGGCGGTATTATCTAGTCACTGTATAGTGGTATTATTCAGTAAGTATATGGTGGTATTATTTAGTTAGTGTATGGCGGTATTATTTAGTTAGTGTATGGCGGCATTATCTAGTCACTGTATAGTGGTATTATTCAGTAAGTATATGGTGGTATTATTTAGTCAGTGTATGGCGGTATTATCTAGTCACTGTATAGTGGTATTATTCAGTAAGTATATGGTGGTATTATTTAGTTAGTGTATGGCGGTATTATCTAGTCACTGTATCGTGGTATTATTCAGTAAGTATATGGTGGTATTAATTAGTTAGTGTATGGCGGTATTATCTAGTCACTGTATAGTGGTATTCAGTAAGTATATAGTAGTAATAATTATTTAGTGTATGGCGGTATTATCTAGTCACTGTATAGTGGTATTATTCAGTAAGTATATAGTGGTATTAGTTAGTGTATGGCGGTATTATCTAGTCAATGTATAGTGGTATTATTCAGTAAGTATATAGTGGTATTAATTAGTTAGTGTATGGCGGTAGTATCTAGACACAAAAGGAAAGGATTTCATAAAGGCAATGGTATGTAAAGGGGGGAAGTGTGGGTAACCTATAAGTGTCCCGTATCAGTATTTACTGAACCGGGAACAAGAGACAAGTTCATGCGTGTGACTCTAACAGTCAGTGGGTAAATAACAATAAAATGTACAAAGTATATACCGTCACTATGTGCGCTGATAAAGTAACTTGGACAATATGCAAATCTGTAGTCAGCAGTTGACATTCTGATTAATAGGACAGCGTGGATCTCACTCGTATGTAAATCAGGGCTGAGGTTACACAACATCCTTCAGTAAATAATACCGTTATATAGATACGGGATGGATAAGGAAATGCAACCATTTTATATGCCCTGTCTATACTGCAATGTATTGTTCACAGAAGCATAAAATAGGATAAGAAAGAAATATTGTGTAACGGGGATCTGGAGGACACGCTCCGGCAGTAATCAGACAATTACTATTATATTGATCGGTGACAGATTCCCATTATACAAAGCTTCTAGTGATGCATAGCTTCAAGGTTACTTCTTAACAACATTCAGACGTCCGTAGAATGGGTGCGGAACGGGTGCGGACCCATTCATTTTTAATGGGGCTGGAAAAGATGCGGACAGCACACAGTGTGCTGTCCGCATCCACATTTCCGGTCCGCGGCGCCGAACTTCCGGTCCAAGGCTCTGGAAAAAAAAAATAGAGCAAGTCCTATTCTTGTCTGCAGCTGCCGACAAGAATAGGAATCCTCTACGCAAAACACTACGGACGTCCGAATGGTGTCGATTCAGACGTTGTCATGTGGATATGTTCCTGGTGTCCTGCTTGAGACAATCTCTGACAGACACTGCAATCTGGCACTGGCACTGTGTGAAAGGGAAGTCTCCAGCAGACACTGGCGATGGAGGCATTTTCTCCATGGCACTGTATAGGGGTCCCCGGCAGGAACATTTTATGGGGTCAATATAACTAATTACTGTTTTAGTAACATAGTACATAAGGCTGAAAAAAGACATTTGTCCATCCAGTTCGGCCTGTCATCCTGCAAGTAGATCCAGAGGAAGGCAAAAAAAAAACTCTGTGAGGTAGAAGCCAATTTTCCCCACTTAAAGGGGTATTCCCATCAGCGGTTTTCATACCACTGAAGACCTTGTTTCAGTTTTACATAGGGTCTAAATTTTTTTGGTATGAGACGGTTTAATTGGTACTATTTTAGGTTGCATATGACTTTGCATCGCTTGGTATTATACTTTTTGTGATGTAAGGTGACAAAAAATTGCTTTTTTACACAGTTTTTATTTAATTTTTTTTACGGTTTTCACCTAAGGGTTAGTTCATGTGATAGTTTTATAGATAGTTATGGACGCGGCAATACCTAATATGTATACTTTTTTTACATTTATTTAAGTTTTACACAATAAATGCATTTTTGAAACAAAAAAAAACAATGTTTTAGTGTCTCCATATTCTGAGAGCCATAGTTTATTTTTATTTTTTTGCCTGGTTGTTTTATGTAAGGGCTCATTTTGTGCGGGATGAGGTGATGGTTTGCTTGGCACTATTTTGGGGGGCATACACCTTTTTGAATTGCTTGGTGTTGCACTTTTTGTGATGTAAGGTGACAAAAAATATATATTGTTTTAGCACACTTTTTTTTATTATGAAAAACACTTTAAAAAATGTTTTTAACTCTGGGACTTCAACTTCTGGGGTCTGATCCCCTCTGCAATGCATTACAATACAACTGGTATTGTAATGCATTGGCTGTCAGCTTTTTTGCTGACAGCCTGCCTGTGAGACCCAGCCTAAGGGCTGGATCTCACAGGCTTCTGTATAACGCAAGCTCCGATGCCTATGGAAGGCATCGGGCTTGCCTTCTCTGCCATCGTATTCCCGCCACTGCAGAGCGGGAACCCGATGGAGATGCGGAGGGCACCCGTACCCTCCGCAAACCCTCTACATGCCGCAGTCAAAGCATACAAGGAGTTAACAAGCTGGCATCTGTGTTTTCACCGATGCCGGCATCTGCAGCAGAGGCCCGGATGTCAGTAACTGCCCGGTCTGTCCAACTGATCGGGTGGGCGCAGCTCCTGCACCCGCCCGATAAGCCCGCCTTACATGTACGGCGCTGGTCCTTAAGTCACGGCCACCAGCGCCGTACATGCACAGCACGGGTCCTTAAGGGGTTAAACAGTATAAGTCAATTTAAGTTAACCCCTTAAAGTGAAATAAAGTAAAGCGTTGATTACTTTGCTCACTGCACTGATAAATGGTAAAAAGTATAAATCTGAAGGGAGTAATGAGGGGGGAGTAGCAGACAGCGATTAGGAGAAAGCAAAGCTATTAATTTAATATTTTTTTCTCCTCTGTATTCACTGAGGAAAATCCGGCTAACTGTCATATGAAATGCAGAATGTAAAAGTAAATTCCCCATTAAAAGTGTCCTGTCTGACCCAGGAAGAAGTACAGTGGCGTCTTAAAAAGATTAAAATAGACAAATCATCGGGACCAGATGGCATACACCTCCGTATCCTAAGAGAATTAAGGGTTAGTGTTACACTCTTTGGCAATGAATCTCTCTGTCTCCAGTTGTGCTGCTTATATTTCTCTTTTACATATTCTATTTTTTTCCTTATAGTTTTAGCAGCAAAGATTCAGTCCAGAAGTAGTTTACAGAGGTTTCTGTTATTAAGGGCCAGGTGTAGGCAGCAAGAAAGGTGGCAGAAGTAGTACTCTCAGCCTCTCTCCCTTTGCACTTTGCAGTCTCTCTCAGTAACCATAGGTGTTCTACTCTGTTCTTGGTAACCCATATCATAGTGTGGTAGGTACCTGAGCAATGTATACCCCTCACAGTAGCAAAGTCCTTTGCCTTAAACAGTCTGCATCTTCCTGGTGTTACAGTAACTTGAATGTCCTTGATGACTCTTGATCTTCTCAAGATGTCTGTCATCCTCTTAGGAATACTCCAGTGTAGAAGTTGTTCTGTAAGCAGTTGGGGGTCTAAGAGATAGCAGTTCTCTGGAACTCCAGGGCTGGTCTGCAGAGCTTCTTCAAACACATCCTCTCTCAAAGTCTGCACGCACTAGACTCACTAACTAGGGGTGTACTTTAGTCCATCAGCCTGGCAACCTAAATTAACCTCATGATTGCCAATACTTTACTGTTTCCATAGAATAAAGAAAAGTAATACTTTAACAACAAATTACAGTATTAAAGGGGTTCTGCAGTTTGTTTAAACTGATGATCTATCCTCTGGATAGATCATCAGCACCTGATCGGTGGGGGTCCGACACCCCCGCCGATCAGCTGTTTGAGAAGGCAGCGGCGCTCCAGTAGCGCCGTGGCCTTCTCACTGCTTACTGCAGGCCCAGTGACGTCACGACTAGTATCAACTGACCTGGGCAGGGCTAAGCTCCATTCAAGTGAACAGTGCTGTCCGCATCTTTTGCGGACCAATCTTTTGCGGGTCCGCATCCGAGCCGCAGTTTTGGACCAAAACAACAGTTGTGTGCATGAGGCCTTATTTCGTTAAAAATTATGCCAGGTAAAAACAAAGCGTTTCGGGGAATTATGATCCCCTTCATCAGATTAGCATGTACATTTATACATGCTAACCTGATGAAGGAGATCATAATTCTCCAAAACATGTTGTTTTCACCTGGCATGATTTTTAACGAAATAAAGAAGATTTTATAACACAAGATTGTCTTGACCGGGTTTTGAAGCTCCGAAGCAGGAATCTGAACTCTTTGTTAAAGCACCCTTTCTGGATGGACTGGACATCCCTCGGAAAAGGAACCCTGACCTGCCGCAGCACACCCGTTAGACATTTCCTTGTCTAATAAGTCTACAATAGGGTTGTGCCTATGTTAGCACAACCCCAAAAGGTGAGCCTCCATTGTACATTGTTTATTTTGCACATACGTCTCAGAACGTACTACCCTATTGTGCACCTTTCTTATCGAGCTCTAGGCACATCCATAATCTAAAGAATCTATCCTGTGCCAGTCACTGTCTATTGGCCGGGCTTTGGGGTGGACCCAATGCTACACTGGGTCTCCTGGACACCATTGAGGTATCACCATGTGTTGCTGCTCTCTGGAAAGGATGGTAAAGCTTGATGCACCCCAATAGGAATTAAGTCCAGGGTCTTCAGTAAACCAGGGTCCTTCTTTACTGGAGGAATTCAGGTGAGGCATAGGGCTGGCTTCTCCAGTCTCCTCCCTGGCAGAAGAAGGGTTTTATGCTGAGGAAAGGCCTGAGCTAGCTGTCCATCTCTCTCTTCAGAAGGCTGGTACCCTGGTTTAAGGCTGGAGGCCCAGAGGCTGTAGCAGAGTATCCCTGTCTCAGCGTCTTTTTCTGGTCACTCAATAGTCTGTCAGAGTCTCCTCTTCTAACCACTGTTCCCTAAGAAGAGTGGGGCTCTGCCTGCTCTCCTTATATACAGTTTCTGTCTGAACTAGAACCTTCTAGTGTGAGGAGTGGAGAAACTCAGCACAAACAGATACAATGTTACAACTCCCGTCTCTCATAGACTTACATTACAGCTTTAATGCTACTCAATGGCAGTGACACAGCTGTTTTTCCAGACACAAACAAGTCTTCAGACATAACAACATAGCTAAACCAGACATTCAAAAGGTCAGTCTGTCTGGTTTTGGTGGTAAACTAGTCTGACCTTTTCCCTCCAAAACATGCTCTTTCGTAAACCCTATGGCAGCTATGGAGAATTACAAGCTTCTTATTCAAATTCCCAAAAGTCTCTCAGAGCCCTGAGAGACAGAGCCTCGCAAATACAATGCAAATGAACAGGATATATATATATATATATATATATATATATATATATATATATATCACCACATACATACAAAATGCAGCTACACTGTATTAAACAGTATAACAGTAACAGTATAAACCTTTAAAGTGAAATAAATTAAGAAGTTAATGACTTTGCTCACTGCACTGATACCTTCACCCTGTGCCAGTCACTGCATTGGTCCCTCCAACCTGTGCCAATCACTGCACCAACGCTTCCACCAGAATATACAGAATATAATTTAAACGTGTTACTTTCTCTCAAGTGCTGCGCCTCCTCCATCATCTCTTATCTATCATCTGCCTTGCTCTATGTTCTGTATAGCTTAACATTACATTACATAGCACAACAACAAACATTTGCAGATACCCCCTGCTGCTGGGTACTGTAATTACACAAAGCAAGCACTTTAACTTTCCTAAATGATTGTAAGCTCTTGAGGTCAGGGCCCTCACAGCTATGTAAATTGCTGATTAGTTTGTTACTATGTATTGTCTGATTTGTTGGTGCATGTATCCTCTGTAAAGCGCTGCGGAATATGTTGGTGCTCTATTAGTAGATTGTTATGCACTATTGTAATGCCGCCACCTATGGAGAAACATGTGGAAGTGAATAAGGAGAAGACTGTTCCTTTCTGGTTCTGAATTGTCTTTTATAGTAACAGTTTGCAAAGCCATACGGCCATCCAGTTGGGCCCATTAAATGTTGTTCGCAGATAATCCACTTACAGACTATATTAAGGAATGACAAGTCATCGAGGATGTTTCCGCCTCTTCTTCTATGTCTTGGTTTATACCCATGTATAGCCAGGCTGGCCCCCCCCCGGAGATGGCGGACATAACATGTCAGGGCTGCATGTCACAGATAAAGCTGAAACTCCACTTCCTCATCTCCTCCTGATGCTGGATGATGGAAAATGGGACAGCGAGACATGGACAGACTGACCCAGGCACCGCCTGAGACACAGAGACTGGCACGCAGGTGGTATAGACACAGAGACTGGCACGCAGGTGGTATAGACACAGAGACTGGCACACAGGTGGTATAGACACAGAGACTGGCACGCAGGTGGTATAGACACAGAGACTGGCACGCAGGTGGTATAGACACAGAGACTGGCACGCAGGTGGTATAGACACAGAGACTGGCACACAAGTGGTAGAGACACAAAGATTGGCACACAGGTGGCAGAGACACAGAGACTGGCACACAGGTGGTAGAGACACAGAGACGGGCACGCAGGTGGTATAGACACAGAGACTAGCACACAAGTGGTAGAGACACAAAGATTGGCACACAGGTGGCAGAGACACAGAGACCGGCACACAGGTGGTAGAGACAAAAACTGGCACACAGGTGGTAGAGACACAGAGACTGGCACACAGGTGGTAGAGACACAGAGACTGGCACACAGGTGGGATAGACAATGTTCAGACAGGGAGTAAAGTTACAAAGACTGGCACCCAAGAATTATAGACATAGCATTAGACGCTTAGACAGGTGGTAAAAAGACAGAGACTGACACATAGGGGATATAAGTGAATAGCATACAAGTGGTAGAGACAGTGGCTGGCACATAGATTGCGTAGGTACAGTAATGCCTGGACAGGTGTTATAGAGAAAGAGACTGGCACACAAGTAGTATAGACTCAATGACTGGCACACGGGTAGTAAAGACTCAGTGACTGGCACATGGGTATTACAGAATCATTGACTGGCACACGGGTAGTAAAGACTCAGCGACTGGCACACGGGTAGTATAGACTCAGCGACTGGCACACGGGTAGTATAGACTCAGCGACTGGCACACGGGTAGTATAGACTCAGCGACTGGCACACGGGTAGTATAGACTCAGCGACTGGCACACAGGTAGTATAGACTCAGCGACTGGCACACGGGAGGCAGTCAGGTCTTAATCTGAAGAACAGACGTCCACCTGACACAATGGATTTTCGGGTCGTCTTGGCGCTCGCTCTTGTGGTGACCTGTGGAGTGGAAGGTGAGGCGGACGGCACAGTATACATACCCCGATATCATGTCTACTGTATCTTCTGAGAATCATCTCGTGATGATGAGAGTATAACCTATGGGAGATCTCACCTGAGAATCCATACATTCTAACTATTGTGTATATGACTATCATAATGACAGGATACATTATAACTGAGCCGTACTATTGATGATGACTAGTGGACATCTCTGTAGCTTCATCAGTATCTAATGAAAAGCTCTGCAACTTTCTAATAGAAGGCCACTGTTTGCTGTCCGAGAACAGAAACCTTCTTGTTTTCTCATCCTCCTTTCTTCCTCAGGTTGCTCCGTCCCCCCGTCTCCCTCCCTCTCTCTGTCCCTATTGAGTGGGCGCAGGACACTTAACTCCCTGCAGTGCCTCCTCTGCCTGGACAGGAAAGCCTTTTCTCGGCACAATTACACCTTCACCCTCACCAAGAATGGAAAAGCGGTGAAATTCAGCCAGGTGATGGGCCGGAAAATATGGTATCCGCTGGACAACAAGAAGAACAACACCGGCCTGTGGGGATGTAATGTGCAGGAGTTTCCTGACCTCAGGGCAGAGTATTATGTGGGGGCCCCCACACCTGACCCCCCAGGACTAAAGAAGGCAGACTCAGGTAGGCAGGTAGAGGGTAAGACTGCGTGGGACAATGCAGGGGACACCGTTCGATACTAGAGGATGGCCGTGCACATTTAGGACAATATTGTAACCCGGGCAGATGTGTCACAGGGCAGGTATTAGAGGTATGAACCTGACCTTCACCCTGAAAGCCAATACTGTGATAAATGGTAAACCAGTAAGAACCTGTTGGCCCTTTTAGGGTGATAATATGACGGTCTGGAGGTATGAGCAAGTCCCACTTCTTGTAGTGCAATAATGTGATACAGATATGAGAGGTGTGGGCTTTTCCCTCCTCTCATAGGGCAATGATGGGGTACCACAAGGAAGGGGATACGTCGTGTGTGCACAGGCCTTGGACATAGCTGTCTAATGGTGGGAAATGCTGAAGGTACCCTATGACAGTCACTCTGGGTGAGTCATATATCTGGGGAAGGATGTGATGGACGTTGTAGGTGAGCTACAACGGGGACAGGGGGAAACGTCCTATGAATGTACTGCACTGTGGTACAAATGTATTGCACCGTACTGTAAAGGTGAGGCTACACTGCGACTTTTTGTAGCGCGACTGACTGATTTGGACTGCAGGTATAGTTAGAGAGTTAAAATGAATTCAATCTTGTGGACTGCAGCTGTCATTTAATAGTTAAACACAATCAGTCCTCGTTTTACCCAGGCATTAATGTATGTGGTGGAAACACTGAGATGATGCTGCCATCTACTGGCCAATTGTATTATTACTGTTGGAAGATGGCCCAGATTCCCTAATGACTTTCTGCCTCGATTTTGGCTACAGTTTTGGAGCGTTTTGTTAAAAGAATGTCTCATCCTATGTTTTAGACTCTCCTGACAACAAGCTCTACAAAGTGTCTAGCTCAGCGGAAATGGAGTGGGCCATTCATTTTGTAGCGCCATAATAAAACTTATATTTGTAGATATTCACCTCTCTGGTGTGCCCCATTTCCAAGTGTACTTTTTGCATATACAGTTGCAAGAAAAAGAATGTGAACCCTTTGGAATGATATGGATTTCTGCACAAATTGGTCATAAAATGTGATCTGATCTTCATCTAAGTCACAACAATAGACAATCACAGTCTGCTTAAACTAATAACACACAAAGAATTAAATGTTACCATGTTTTTATTGAACACACCATGTAAACATTCACAGTGCAGGTGGAAAAAGTATGTGAACCCCTAGACTAATGACATCTCCAAGAGCTAATTGGAGTGAGGTGTCAGCCAACTGGAATCCAATCAATGAGATGAGATTGGAGGTGTTGGTTACAGCTGCCCTGCCCTATAAAAAACACACACCAGTTCAGGGTTTACTTTTCACAAGAAGCATTGCCTGATGTGAATGATGCCTCGCACAAAAGAGCTCTCAGAAGACCTACGATTAAGAATTGTTGACTTGCATAAAGCTGGAAAGGGTTATAAAAGTATCTCCAAAAGCCTTGCTGTTCATCAGTCCACGGTAAGACAAATTGTCTATAAATGGAGAAAGTTCAGCACTGCTGCTACTCTCCCTAGGAGTGGCTGTCCTATAAAGATGACTGCAAGAGCACAGCGCAGACTGCTCAATGAGGTGAAGAAGAATCCTAGAGTGTCAGCTAAAGACTTACAAAAGTCTCTGGCATATGCTAACATCCCTGTTAGCGAATCTACGATACGTAAAACACTAAACAAGAATGGATTTCATGGGAGGATACCACAGAGGAAGCCACTGCTGTCCAAAAAAACATTGCTGCACGTTTACAGTTTGCACAAGAGCACCTGGATGTTCCACAGCAGTACTGGCAAAATATTCTGTGGACAGATGAAACCAAAGTTGAGTTGTTTGGAAGAAACACACAACACTATGTGTGGAGAAAAAGAGGCACAGCACACCAACACCAAAACCTCATCCCAACTGGGAAGTATGGTGGTGGGGGCATCATGGTTTGGGGCTGCTTTGCTGCGTCAGGGCCTGGACGGATTGCTATCCTCGAAGGAAAAATGAATTCCCAAGTTTATCAAGACATTTTGCAGGAGAACTTAAGGCCATCTGTCCACCAGCTGAAGCTCAACAGAAGATGGGTGTTGCAACAGGACAACGACCCAAAGCATAGAAGTAAATCAACAACAGAATGGCTTAAACAGAAGAAAATACGCCTTCTGGAGTGGCCCAGTCAGAGTCCTGACCTCAACCCGATTGAGATGCTGTGGCATGACCTCAAGAAAGCGATTCACACCAGACATCCCAAGAATATTGCTGAACTGAAACAGTTCTGTAAAGAGGAATGGTCAAGAATTACTCCTGACCGTTGTGCACGTCTGATCTGCAACTACAGGAAACGTTTGGTTGAAGTTATTGCTGCCAAAAGAGGTTCAACCAGTTATTAAATCCAAGGGTTCACATACTTTTTCCACCTGCACTGTGAACGTTTACATGGTGTGTGCAATAAAAACATGGTAACATTTAATTCTTTGGGTGTTATTAGTTTAAGCAGACTGTGATTGTCTATTGTTGTGACTTAGATGAAGATCAGATCACATTTTATGACCAATTTGTGCAGAAATCCATATCATTCCAAAGGGTTCACATACTTTTTCTTGCAACTGTATATGGCTTAGCGGGGACAGAGGCAGTGCCTAAAGTGCTACATTTTCTGTCATAAAAAATCTGAAAGAAAGTAAGACAACTAAAAGTCACCTTACACTTTTAGACAGGCGGTCTACAGATTTATTATAGAACCCTGTGAGAATTCGGGAACATTTCATGACTCCCTGTCTTCCCAGTGTAACGCGTAGCTATTCTGGGCCAGTAGGATGTGTGGATGCTTAAAGGGGTTTTCCGAGATTTTAATACTGATGCGCTATCCTCCGGATAGGTCATCAGTATCTGAACAGGGGGGGTCCGACACTTAAGCCCCCCGCCGATCAGCTGTCAGAGAAGGCAGAGGATAGGTCATCAGTATCAAAATCTCGGAAAATCCCCTTAAGAACCTTTCAGTCACCTGATTTAATTTGCTCAAGTCTTAAAGCAGTACTGAGAGCGCATAAAGACTATTCTGCCCCCTACAGGGTGATACATGTATAGCAGAGCATGTATAGTGTAACATGTGGTTTGGCACCCGGGGTGGGTCCTGTCTCTGGAGGGGGGCTCCAATACTTTAAAAAAAAATATGGTACTCCCTCACAGTAGTATTGCCCTCATTGTACAACCTTCACAGTAGTTATGCCCTCTCTGTGCCCCTTTCACAGTTGTAATGCACTCTGTGCCCCCTTCACAGTAATAATCCCCATTGTGCCCCCTTCACAGTAATAATGCCCATTTTGCCCCTTTCACAGTAATAATGCCCATTGTGCCCCCTTAATAGTAGTAATGCCCTCTGTGCCCTCTCCATAGTAAAAATCCCCATTGTGCCCCCTTCACAGTAATAATGCCCATTGTGCCCCCTTCACAGTAATGCCCTCTGTGCCCCCTCCATAGTAGTAATGCCCTCTGTGCCCCCTCCATAGTAGTATTGCCCTCTGTGCCCCCAGCTGTTTGAAGAGAGGGCAGAGCTCATACGAGAGCTGCTTTCTCTGCTCTGCTCGCCGTAGCATTTGCAGTGATGAGCCGGTAAACAGAGCAGAGAAGGCAGCGCTCATACAAAAGAAAGCGGACAACCCCTTTAAAGACATACTTGGAAAACATTACATACGGAGCTACAGAACATACAGGGTCATACAGCCCCACATACCTCTTCCATCCAGTGACTTCTCTTCTCTGATGTAGATATTCTCTTTCCTCTTCTTCTCCTGTCAGACCAGACCGCCATGGTGACTTCTTTCAGCCGCGCCTCGTCTCTGCAGAGTTTAACAAACAAACATCTTACTTTCCTACTTTTCCATCATCCTCCCACCTTCTCAACACCCCATCCTACCCAGTGGCTTCTCTAGCTTTCAAATTTTGTGGGGGGGGGGGGGGGGGGCACACTGGGGGCCAGGACAAAAGTAGGGGGGGGGGCAGCTATAACAACGATACATTTACACAAGTACGCTTAGAAATGCTGCGATACTTTACCCAATACCTAAAACCGCAACAGGGAAGAAAAGTCCAGCTGTCTGTGGTTTAAAAAAATATATAAAAAAATCACTCAGATTTCAACATGTCCTAGCTGCCTGTGGATGACACTTTTATAGGGAGGGGGATCTGTGGAGGACACTGCTATGGGGGGGGGGGGATCTGTGGATGACACATACCGTATATAGCATCTTATGCTATATTTGTGGTCAGGACCTAAACGAGTGGAAGATGCCCAACCACCACCCCCCTACCTAATTGGCCTGAGGTGTGCCTTGGCCTCACTAGGTCGGTATGCCTGAAAAAGGGGGCAAAACCCACCAGTGAGGGAAGGATAGGCCTGAGGTGCTAGGTGCTGAATGCTTGGACCAGCTCCGCTTGTGGCTCCGGGATATACCGTACAAAGCACCCCGAGCGCCAGCGCCCCAAGTGTTTAATGATATGCACAGGGACTCCATGCTTGGACGCTGCGGATGCCGCACCGATGCGGAAAGAATGCCCCGAGAATTGAGCCAGATTCAATCCTACACTGGTCAACAGGATGCGAATATGTTTGATGAACTGGCTGGACGTCAGTGGACCAACAGGGAATGGAAGTAATGGGTCGGTGGGGCTGTGAAGACTAAGGGCCAGCAAGAGGTTGTCCAAGACTGTCACTGGACACCATGCGTTTGTGGTCTGGAAGAACTTAACTACATGGCCGGGACCTACCTGCCTTGTTTTGTTGTGAGGCAACTGCAATGAGTTACTGCCCATCCTGACTAAATCTCCCTTGCGGAGAGCCACCGCCCCTTGTCTGGCCTGTGTCACTTCACCTGGTCTTAAAACCCGTAAAACGCCAAGTACATCGCCGCCTTGATCACCAGGCTGGGAAGGACTCTGAATGGTGAGAATGTGAGAACTTCCGACAGGCTAAGAAACGTGTCCCCCTTAATAGGTCGACGGACCGACTTGACCGTGACCTGGCTCTTTTGAATGCCTCTGAGGATGGCCTTGATCGGGTGAGCTGAAAATATAGAGGGTCTGTCTGGCTCTTGAAGTGCCAAAAAATGCAGCACCCCAGCCAAATATAGCCTAATGGTGTTGTAGGATAAAGCCAATACCGAATGACAATAAGGCACGAAAGCCACCATATACTTGACCTGACCTGTGTCACCTCTAGGATATGCCAACTTAAAGTTCGAAAAAAAAAAAAAAAAAAAAAAAAAAAAAAACACCCACGCTCGGCGGTACGACCGCAACGTACTGGCCGACAAAGACTTGGTAATGAGTGAACTGGCGACCATCATCAGAGAGTCTAATCCAAGACCAGCAGCCGCCAGTCCGGTACCGGGGTGCCCACTGAGTCTGCTTCTGGGTTCTGTAAGAAAAAGCGAGAAAAATCAAAACGAGATAAAGCATCAGCTGCAACGTTGCTGACCCCGTCCAAAAACCGGGCATGAAAATGAAACCCCTGTTCCAGAGCTATCCAGGTCAATCTACGCATGAAAGACATGATAAGTAACGATTTAGATCTGCCCTTGTTGAAGATCTCTGCGGTCGCCATGTTGTCAGTGTGGAAACCACCGTGTGACCCGACCACCTATGCCCCCAGACTATAGCAGCTGCTACGATAGGATAGATCTCGAACAATGCCGACATCTGAGAAAACCCCGGCAACTGTAGCACGTGTGTGGGCCATGAGCCGGCGAACCAATGTGAGCAGATATGGCCGCGAAACCTACCGAGGCAGCTGCGTCTGAAAATACGTGTGGAGAATCAGAAGTGGCCCTCGGAATAAACATGGAAATGCCGTTCCACCCACTGAGAAATCTGTCCCACATGAACAGATCTTCTCGGGCGTTAGCATTAAGATGCACTGATGCGTCCAAATCACTGGTCTGTTGTAATAAGACTAGCAATCTTGAAATGAATGATCTACCCTGAGGAATGATCCTCATGGCAAAGTATAACATGCCCAACAGAGACTGCAATTCTCTCTTGGTGCAAACCTGAGACATGAGCAAGGAACGGACACCTGATTTGATTGGGGCACTCGTGTGTCTGCTGAGGCAAGGCTATGAGCCCAGTGTGGAATCCCCGTAGGAAACCTTCCACCAGAAAAGCGCGGAACGGCTGAACGGGATGAAGCCGCAGCAGGCGGTCAAGGACCTCGACATTCACCCGGCTCAGTCATGCCGGCTTCACGATGCAGACCGTGACAGGGCAGCCCGTTTAAGCCGACAGACAACTGACAGAAGCCAACCCCCCTCCCCCGACAGTATGAACGTATGAGGAGCGGTCGATGAGGCTCACGTGAAGTATGATAGTCGTTTCCACTGACGGATGAAGCGAGCCCGAGTTTAACTGAATCTGTGGCGTGGCAGACTGATTAAAAACGAATACTGCGGGCTAACGAACCTACAGACGTGGTAGGTGAATGTATGTAAGAATAGGAGTCGTGGAAAACAGACCGTATGACGTATGACACTATACTACGAGATGAAACGAAGTGTCTCTGACTGTCGTGCGAGAGTGTGACAGTGGTTGGTGAATGTATCTATGCTAGTGGTGTATGCAAAAGGCTAGTGGAAAGATTACCACCAGGACAACATGAAAATCCTTCCTTTAGAAAGCCCCCCTTTTTTTTTTTTTTTTTTTTTTTAATTAATAGTAACCACGCCCCCTAAAGGAAGAACTTTCATTTCATTTTTTTTTTTTTTTTTTTTTTTTACGCCGCTGTCATATGTGCAGACTACCTGTATGGGGTAAGTAGGTGGTATATGTACGTGAAGTCAATGTGTGCCCATGACTAAAGACACAACAAAAGAAAGAAAACACCAAACAAACAAACAACAAATAAAATAAAAAATAAAAAAAAACGTGGAAAGAAAGAAGAGGGGAAAGAAAAAAGAAAAGGGAAAAAAAAAAACAAAACAACCTGTTAACCCTACGACCTGCTGCCCGTAAGCTGACAAACAAGATGACGGAATCTAAGCCCCTCCCCTTCCCCCCCCCCCCAGCAGCGTGAAACGATTGAACGAAAAGCCTTCGAGGCTGACAGGGAGTATGATAGTCGTTTCCACTGACGTATGAAGCGAGCCCGAGTTTGTGTGAATCTGTGACGTGGCAGATTAATTAAAACGAATACTGCGGGCTAAAGAACCTACAGACGTGGTAGGTGATGTATGTAAGTATAGGATTTGTGGAAAACAGACCGTATGACGTATGACACTAGTCTACGAGATGAAACGGGGTGTGTATGTCGTGCGAGCGTGTAGCTGTGTTGGTGGATGAACCTGTGCTAGAGGTGTATGGATGCAGCTTGGTGGATAAAGTTTTTTTTTTTTTTTTTCTTTCTTTATTTGAACAACCCACTTTTTTTTTTTTTTTACTTTATTTAACAATCCACTTGTACCCTTTTTTTTTTTTTTTTTTTCGTCAAACTGCCTGATGTGCGAACTATGTGTCTAAGGTATGTATGTAGTGTATGTGATGAGTGTCAAACATGTGCACAAGCAGCAACCTTGTAAGTAATCAACTCAGTAATGGCACCAGCACCCAGCTGCCAGAGTTTAACCTGCTGAGCCCAGATGACTCGCAGCCCCTGTATGAACTTAGATACAGGTTATGCTGAGACTATGTGACAATGCTGCCCATTGGTGCCAAAACTTGAATTGCATGTGCCTGAACGCAGTGAGGAGAAACGATCCTCCGGCACACTTCCCCCTCTCTACACACCCTCCTACCCTCCTCCACGATGCCACGCTCCCCAAACAAAGCAGTTATCATGGAAAACGACCTGAACAGCTTGCAGACTGAAGTGAAAGGTACACCCGCTTCTCTGAGATCCGACTCGTGCAGGACGCTTGCTGATGACGTCACACCCGGAAGTAGCAGACGTCCGAATGCCGACGTGCTGCCTGGGAGAGCCAGACTGCTTAAGACAGGTACCGGCCCCTCCCACAAATCCAGGCTGCCTGGGAGAGCCAGACTGCTTAAGACAGGTACCGGCCCCTCCCACAAATCCAGGCTAGCCTGCGGCCAGCCTTAACACGTGTCATCCACAGATCCACCCCATGACAGTGTCATCCACAGACCCCCCTCCCTATAACAATGTCATCCCCATTCCCCCCTCTATAACAGTGTCATCCACAGATCCCCCTCCCCGCCACTCACAGGAGTGTACATTTGACATTTCTAAACTGTAATCCATATCCTGTAGTAACTTTAACTTTAAATCAGGATTAATCTCCGCTAGTACCTTAACCTTACACCACTCAGCTAGCTTCGGTAACAGGGCCAGGCTACAGCCTACAGGTACTGCCTGTTAGTTGTTACCGAGCGAGCGCTAATTTCTGCAGGTCAGAGCATACGGATTACAGTTTAGAAGAAATGTACACTCCTGTGAGCGGTCCAGTGGCGGATCCAGATCCTGGTCTCGGGAGGGGCACTTCCAGATTATTTTCTGTCCGCCGCCACAAGACTCCACAGTGTAGAGGTATACTGTATATTGTGTGGCACAGTGTAGAGGTATACTGTATATTGTGGGGCACAGTGTAGAGGTATACTGTATATTGTGTGGCACAGTGTAGCGGTATACTGTATATTGTGTGGCACAGTGTAGCGGTATACTGTACATTGTGTGGCACAGTGTAGCGGTATACTGTATATTGTGTGGCACAGTGTAGCGGTATACTGTATATTGTGTGGCACAGTGTAGCGGTATACTGTATATTGTGTGGCACAGTGTAGAGGTATACTGTATATTGTGGGGCACAGTGTAGAGGTATACTGTATGGCACAGTGTAGCGGTATACTGTATATTGTGTGGCACAGTGTAGCGGTATACCGTACATTGTGTGGCACAGTGTAGCGGTATACTGTATATTGTGTGGCACAGTGTAGCGGTATACTGTATATTGTGTGGCACAGTGTATGCTATATGTGTATAACAAACATATTTCACATGAAAACTTAGTTACTTGGCTTGACCCTTGGGGATCTCGGACGCCACTTCAACACTTGGTCGGGGGCTCGGCGGAGCTGATGTTGTGTTTCATCCTAATGAGAAAGATTTCATAATAAGGATTTGGAGAAAGGGCAGAGGGATAGCAGAGCAGGGAGAGTCTGGTGCTGCTACTAGGGGGTCATACCATGGGGGAGTAATAAAGCCCACCATAATGCCCCCCCAGTAGAAATAATTCTCCTTATAATGTGACAGTGCAAAAAATACCCCCTTGTAATGCCCCTAGTTGAGCTAATGTCCCCCATAATGTGCCAGTATAAAATACACCTATATAGTGCCCCCAGTAAATGCCGCCATAGTGCTCCTCTCCCCCCTTCCTCCTAGTGCCCCCCATAATGTACCAGTATAAAATGCCCCATATATCTTGCCCCAGTAGATGCCCTCAGTGTCCCCCATAATTTGCAAGTATAAAATACCCCTTCTTAGTGCCCCCCGTAGATGACTCCATAGTACTCCTCTCCCCCCTTCTCCATAGTACCCATCATAATGTGTCCCAGTATAAAATGCTACTGTACAGAGCCCCCCATATAAAATACCCCTTCTTTGTGGCCTCAGTAGATGCCCCTATAGTGCCCACCAATAACTTGCCAGTATCAAGTGCCCCCAATAACGTACCAGTAACAAGTGCCCCCCCATCACGTGCCAGTAACAAGTGCCCCCCCATCACGTGCCAGTAACAAGTGCCCCCCCATCACGTGCCAGTAACAAGTGCCCCCCATCACGTGCCAGTAATAAGACCCCCCCCATCACGTGCCAGTAACAAGAGCCCCCAATGTGCCAGTAATAAGCCCACCATCATGTGCCACTAATAAGCCCCCCATCATGTGCCACTAATAAGCCCCCCATCATGTGCCACTAATAAGCCCCCCCATCATGTGCCACTAATAAGCCCCCCCATCATGTGCCACTAATAAGCCCGCCCAATGTGCCAGTAATAAGCCCCCCAAGGTGCCAGTAATAAGCCCACCATCATGTGCCAGTAATAAGCCCCCCCAATGTGCCAGTAACAAGCCCCCCCCCCCCCCCCCCCCCGCCAATGTGCCAGTAACACTATTGTAAAAAAAAACACTCATACTTCCCTCCATGTCAGCGATGCGATGCAGGCCTCTTCCGGCCTGTGTCCTGCGCTGTATGGCTCAGGCGGCGCGATGATGTCATCGTGCCGCCTGCGCCGGCCTCTGATAGGCTGCCGGCCTAGTGCCTGCAGCCTATGAGAGGAAGGGGAAGGGACACGCCTCTCCCTCCCCTGCACCGCCACAGCACAGGCAGGCAGATGACTATGGAGATGAGCGCAATGGAAGCGCTCATCTCCGTGTGCCCGGCTGCAGCGGCTCACTTGGGGGGGGGATTTTAGTTGAGGGGGCACATGGGGGGGCACAGCATGATGTAGGAGGGGCCGTGGCCCCTTCTGGCCCCCACCCTGGCGACGCCACTGATCCTACCACCCCCAATACTGTGTCCACTGTGCTTCCCAATACTTTCCTGCAGAAACAGTCCCCCTGAAAATACTGGTACCACACAGATAGTGCGTCAGTACAAAAACACCCCTTTATATTGTGCGCTAGTAATAAAAAAATTCCCCCTTCCTTTAAGATCAGACCCCCATATAAAACCCTAAATGAGACCCCCCATCTTAGACCAAACCCCCTTTAGACCGCTATGTCAGACCCTAGTTTTAAACCTCAGATCAGACCCCCATTAGACCTCCATGTAAGACCCCGACCCAATATCAGACCTCAGATAAGACCCCCATATAAGACCCCTATTAGAACTCCAGACCCCCATAACAGACCTCACACCAGACCCCATATCAGACCTCCAGACTCCCACTAGACCTCCAGACCCCCATATCTGACCCACATAAGACCTCCAGACCCCCCAGTCAGACCTCCATACCTCCATTAGACCTCCAGACCCCCAATCAGACCATTAGACCTCCAGACCCCCAAACCACCGGGTCAGACCACTCCAGACCCCCCCAGTCAGACCTCCATATCAGACCTGAGATCAGACTGTAAAGTAACTTACCTCTCCTGCCGCCACTCTCCCTGTCCTGGCTGTCTTCTCTTCTCAGGGCCCGCACTGCAGTCACCTCACCTCCTGCAGCGTCAGGTCAGAGTGCGCTCTGTACATCCTGACGCTGCAGGCAGCCAGGACACAGCAGTGCGGGCCCTGAGAAGAGCGAGCAGGAGGAGAGGTAAGTACTGTGCAGCGCTCACATCGCTTCTCCCCCCTCCTCCTTTATTATGGAAGTGCTCACTAGTATTCTGCACTGCATCTTATAAAGGGAAAAGCAATGAGCGCTTCCATCTGTATTGATGGAAGCGCTCATTGCTTCTGTTCTGGCACCCACCTGAGAACCGGCACCCGGGGCGGACCGCTTCCCCACCCCACTGCATGTATAGCAGAGCAGTATGAACCTGCCCCTCCCTTTGTAGGGTGATAAAGTGACACATAAAACAGAGCGGTATGAGCAGGCCCCTCCCACTGTAGGGTGATAGTGTGAAAGATATACAGTCGTGGCCAAAAGTTTTGAGAATGACACAAATATTAGTTTTCACAAAGTTTGCTGCTAAACTGATTTTAGATCTTTGTTTCAGTTGTTTCTGTGATGTAGTGAAATATAATTACACGCACTTCATACGTTTCAAAGGCTTTTATCGACAATTACATGACATTTATGCAAAGAGTCAGTATTTGCAGTGTTGGCCCTTCTTTTTCAGGACCTCTGCAATTCGACTGGGCATGCTCTCAATCAACTTCTGGACCAATTCCTGACTGATAGCCACCCATTCTTTCATAATCACTTCTTGGAGTTTGTCAGAATTAGTGGGTTTTTGTTTGTCCACCCGCCTCTTGAGGATTGACCACAAGTTCTCAATGGGATTAAGATCTGGGGAGTTTCCAGGCCATGGACCCAAAATGTCAACGTTTTGGTCCCCGAGCCACTTCGTTATCACTTTTGCCTTATGGCACGGTGCTCCATCGTGCTGGAAAATGCATTGTTCTTCACCAAATGTTGTTGGATTGTGGGAAGAAGTTGCTGTTGGAGGGTGTTTTGGTGCCATTCTTTATTCATGGCTGTGTTTTTGGGCAAAATTGTGAGTGAGCCCACTCCCTTGGATGAGAAGCAACCCCACACATGAATGGTCTCAGGATGCTTTACTGTTGGCATGACACAGGACTGATGGGAGCGCTCACCTTTTCTTCTCCGGACAAGCCTTTTTCCAGATGCCCCAAACAATCGGAAAGAGGCTTCATCGGAGAATATGACTTTGCCCCAGTCCTCAGCAGTCCATTCACCAAACTTTCTGCAGAAGATCAATCTGTCCCTGATGGTTTTTTTTTTAGAGAAGTGGCTTCTTTGCTGCCCTTCTTGACACCAGGCCATCTTCCAAAAGTCTTCGCCTCACTGTGCGTGCAGATGCGCTCACACCTGCCTGCTGCCATTCCTGAGCAAGCTCTGCACTGGTGGCACTCCGATCCCGCAGCTGAATCCTATTTAGGAGATGATCCTGGTGCTTGCTGGACTTTCTTGGACGCCCTGAACCCTTCTTAATAAGAATTGAACCTCTTTCCTTGAAGTTCTTGATGATCCTATAAATTGTTGATTGAGGTGCAATCTTAGTAGCCACAATATCCTTGCCTGTGAAGCCATTTTTATGCAACGCAATGATGGCTGCACGCGTTTCTTTGCAGGTCACCATGGTTAACAATGGAAGAACAATGATTTCAAGCATCACCCTCCTTTTAACATGTCAAGTCTGCCATTTTAACCCAATCAGCCTGACATAATGATCTCCAGCCTTGTGCTCGTCAACAGTTAACAAGACGATTACTGAAATGATCTCAGCAGGTCCTTTAATGACAGCAATGAAATGCAGTGGAAAGGTTTTTTTGGGATTAAGTTAATTTTCATGGCAAAGAAGGACTATGCAATTCATCTGATCACTCTTCATAACATTCTGGAGTATATGCAAATTGCTATTATAAAAACTTAAGCAGCAACTTTTCCAATATTTATGTAATTCTCAAAACTTTTGGCCATGACTGTAGTAGCGAGACATGAACCTGCCGCTCCCCCTGTAGGGTGATAATGTGACATGTAGTAGAGCAGTATGAACAGGCCCCTCCCCCTGTAGGGCGATAGAAGCTCTGTTGGGTGACTGTTACAGTGTGGTAATGACATATGATGGCGCTATATAACAGTAAATGTATAACCCCGCCACCTCCCTCCGAACCCCGCAGCCCCTCACAGAGCATAGACCGATTCAGTTTCTGCCCCAGTACAGTTTACAGTCTAATTTCCCATACGCCTGCTGTCATTGCGCTGCCCCCTATGTCTCACTGCCAGCATTACAGTCCTCGGTCATTGAATATTTCCTTGTCATTCACATATAAGAAGAGGCCTCTGCTCCCATCGCCTCCGCCATGTCGACAAGAATCCTGCTGACCATCATGACTGCAGCGCTTCTACTGATAATGCTCACTATCGTGATCTGCTTGACCTCGGGCATCCTAATAATGAAACGCAGGTAGGTGATCATATCAAGGTAACAGGAATACAGATGTAGCAGAGCTGGATTTGTCATTTTCATTGTGGTGTTTACCTAATGTTTTTTTTCCCCTGGTTTTATGTAAGTAAAGATCTCTGCTTGCTTATGTTTGAAAGCTGTACACATGTAGGCCTCATTCTGACGGCTGTAAAGCCACACAGTCTAAATTTTTATTGAATTGCTTCTGTTAATCTAATTGTGACTTTTTCCTGTAACTGATATAATTCTGTCTGCATGCAGCCACCACTAGGGGGAGCTAACTGCATATGAATTTATTTAGCTGGCCGTAAACTGAAAGGGAGCTCCATCTAGTGGTGATTGCAGGTACTGTAGCTGCTATGTTTTTGCAGGAATCAGATCATTGTTGGCCCTTTGACCTGTTTCTATGGTAACATTCACCAGAAAAAGAACCTAAACAATGGGCAGAACATTTGGGAAGCTGCTTAGCCAACACCAGGGTCAGAAAATTATCCCTGGGATTGCCTTAGGGATACTTTCTAACAGATAAGAGAAATATTCAAATATTACTCAGATCTAACCACGTTCTAACATTATTTTTTTTTTAGAAGAACATCCGCGCCCCATCAACATCGCCAAGGTAAGAGATTTTCTAAAATCCTAAGGGGTTCACATACTTTTGTAAATGTTTAGATTTACTTGAATTGCGTGACGCCTTCTTCTCCCCTCGTGACTAAAGCTACATTTAGAACTTGGCCCCAGAGTGCAGTTCGTTGTGGGACCTCAGGTGGCAGTTGGTCACGTGTCTGACAGCAGGGCGGAGCCAAACTGCTGACGGTTTCCCAGAGCAACTAGCAGAATTCTGAAAGCGGCTATGGAGAGGAACAGAAAAGAGAGACCTTTCTTGGGGCTTTAGGCCGGGTTCACTTGCCCAGTAAATGGTTTTCATACTTACCATCCGGTAAAATGTAAAACTGGCGACATTTGCTGCTGTTGCCAAAATACCCTTAAAGGGGGTTATGCTTTTGCTACGTGTGAACCTGACCGTAGTGCGCATGTCCTCACCTTCGGGAATTAGCTTTTTTTTTTTGCATTACAGACAGAAAGAGATCTGACAACTTCCCGCTCACTGAAAATATCAGCTCTGACCCCGGCCACCCTAAACTGGAGCCTGTGAGTATCAGTGGCCGCAGTGCCTCCCTCTGCTGGGGATATAGGGAATTGCATGCCGATATTCATGAGCTCTCGTTGTGGCTAAATTTTCCAGGACACTGAAGTATCTTACGTGGAGCTGGAGATCATACGGGATCCTTTCCGAAAACCTTCCAAGAGTCATAATACAATATATGCCAACATCATGTGACCAGAAGAGGCGACTAAGCAGATCGAGTATGTGTAGGATTTCAGGATTGCGAAGATAAAGAACCCCACAGTCTTCCTCTCTCCAGCCTGAGACGGCTGATAACAGGGAGCAATAGACTGCAGATTTATTAAACTTTTAGACTATAAAGCTGCACATACATATATACAGTATATCTCCATATCCACCATTTTTTAGGCCCATCCACCATTCTTAGTCTATGGGACCCGACCGGCCATCAGCTGAGCAGAACTGACCAGTTGGATTTTCCCAGTCCCTTACCATTAAGATAAGCGGCGCTTTATGTGCATGGAGACGCTTATCTCTGGGGGGGGGGGGGGTAAAACATGGCTTTCTTTCATCATCCCAGGGTGTATCTTTTACTGTATGACTTAAGACTAATGCGTTTCAGGTTTTCTTGAGGATAAATTATTCACAATGTGTGAAATGTAAGTGAATAATAAACTACAGAAGGCTTGGCGCCCGGAGCACTTCTCACGTAGACACAGGAAATGGTTAATGGATCAGATCCCCTCCAGATATAGAATTCATCCACAGCAAGAAATTCAAATGCATGACTTGTGCCGATCTCAGGTTATAGTCTGGAGGACAGTTAGGAACTGAATTCACAATCCCGCAAGCTTCAGAGCAGAGATCTCCCAGCTTTCCTTGCTGGCTGAAGTGCACAAAGCTCTGCATTATATGAATGACATCTTTAAACCTGTTCTGTACAGTAAACTAATGTAAGAATTACCAACTGCTCCTCCTGACCGGACATTAAAGGTGATTCTCTCTTCCTCCCCCCACTTTTGTGGTGGTAGGGGGGAGTTTATAATAACAATGTTGCTGACGGACTCCAGCAGCAGAATAGTGAGTGCAGCTCTGGAGTATAATACAGGATGTAACTCAGGATCAGTACAGGATAAGTAATGTATGTACACAGTGACTGCACCAGCAGAAAAGTGAGTGCAGCTCTGGAGTATAATACAGGATGTAACTCAGGATCAGTACAGGATAAGTAATGTATGTACACAGTGACTGCACCAGCAGAAAAGTGAGTGCAGCTCTGGAGTATAATACAGGATGTAGCCCAGGATCAGTAATGTACATACATAATGACTCCACCAGCAGAAAAGTGAGTGCAGCTCTGGAGTATAATACAGGATGTAACTCAGGATCAGTACAGGATAAGTAATGTATGTACACAGTGACTGCACCAGCAGAAAAGTGAGTGCAGCTCTGGAGTATAATACAGGATGTAGCCCAGGATCAGTAATGTACGTACATAATGACTCCACCAGCAGAAAAGTGAGTGCAGCTCTGGACTACTTCTGTAGCAATCATTATCTTAACGCTGAACTTTTTCCACGGCTTTTGCAATGTACTACCATAGTCAAGCTGGAAACTGTTCCATCTGTAAAATATGGGATATAAGTACTTGGAGTATTAATTGGCTATCCCTGCCATCCAGTGTCCATCATTTCAGAGATCAGTAGAAATCAAACAGGTCGCGTTGTCTTGAAGCCTTTTATTTATAAAGTCAAAGGGTTAAAAAACCAAAACCAGTTTCCAGCATATCGTAGATGAGACAGAACAGGGGGTGGTCTACTGTACCTTAATGATGCTCTAGAGCAGGCATGCTCAACCTGCGGCCCTCCAGCTGTTCCAAAACTACAACTCCCAGCATTCTCGGACAGCCTACAGCTGTCAACCTACAGCAGGGCATTGTGGGAGTTGTAGTTTTACAACAGCTGGAGGGCCGAAGGTTGCTGATCCCTGCTCTAGAGAATAGAGAGGGTACAAACGGCATGGGACGAGATAAACAAAGAAATGAAGATCCACTCTCTGAAACCAGGGGAGGTCGATCCCCTCCAAAACACCCATTCAACCAAAAAATAGCACCAGAAGGCAACATCAGAATACCGCCGGCTAAGATAGGACTGCCAGGATGTGCCGTCGACAATCATGACTGCTACATTCAGAATGACCGCAGACGGTGACAACTGTGACAAGTGGTAAGGCAGTACAAGGTAGAAATAGCCATGTCGCCCTTTGGCAGTCTTGGTGTGCATCGCTGTAGAGAAGTGTTCTCTAACCAGTCATTATCCAGCTGGTGCAGAACTACAAACCCCAGCATGCCCTGAAGGCTGACGTAGTTTGCAGCAGCTGGAGAGAAGCAGTGATTGCACCTGATCTATTGCTATGAACACCACCATTGCCCTTATCGGCGCAGACAATAGCATTACACTTACAAAAAATTCTAGGCCCAACATGGATGCAAACATCTGATTGGTTGGAAAAGTCTGCTATTTTTCCCCCTTTGGACATATTTCCATAGATGCCCTTTCATTCTGTACTGAATATTACAAAAAAGTTCAAATTGATAACTCAGAATGTAATCACATCTACTAATTCCACCTCCTTCTATATTGCAAAAATCTGATTAATAAAGCAGTGGTAAGGAAAAGTAACAGTTGGGTTCTGCTAGGCCTCTTCGCCGCCCTCTGCCCAGCGCCATTTCATTCACAAGCTGATAACAAAGCCATCCGAACCAGGCTGCAATGGACCAGCTACCCGACAATCACATTGAGGCGATGATGGTTGTCAGGCAGTGTATCCCTAGCAACAGACCTGTCAAACTAGATCAGCTGAGCTCATAACTTGACTGGCACCAAGCAGGTAGAAGGGGAGAAGCCAGACCATGCCAGTTTGCATTACTAATCAGATTTTTCCCTGCAATACATCCAGATGGAGTGACAAATGAGGGACGTTAAGCCAGCACAGGAAAACAGGAGAGAAATGATTGTAGTAGATGGAAGAGGTAGAGAAAATATGGCCAAGATCTAGAAGAGTGCTGACAAAGCTATCTGCTTCCCCAATGAATTAAAAGATGTATTGTCACTGGGGGGGGGGGGGGGGGGGGGGGCAGCAGTGATGGGGAAAAATAAACCTCTTGGAGCAGTTATGCCATTCCCTGTCAAAGCCTGCATTAGTAATCAGATTTTTTTTTATACCAACAGTTGTAACCATAAAGTAAACAGCATTTTCTAGGTGCATGTCAGCACCATCTAGTGGCCACATGAGACATTACAGCAACAATCATTCAAATAGGCTTGCGCCTGCTGAAGTGTCATTCAGTTATGGATTAGTAATAAACTATATAAGCCACTAAAAATTGCAGTCGACAGCCTACGATAACTAAACTCCATTATCTTAACCAGGTCGGGCTAGATCCTCTCACCTATAGGAAGATGTGAGAAAAAAAAAAGTCTAATTCCAGATAACTACGGAAATCTACAGGCAGCCTGATCCTAGATCTGTATATACGCACTGTGCATTACTGTAAAATATGTATGATACCATTATAAACCCATAGACTGACATGTCTGCTGTACGGCGAGATACGAGAGGGACGGCTGCTGCCTGTATACTAACAACCCCGTGTCAGTTTGGGTGGTCCGACAACTAGCCTCAAGGTGGTCGACAACTCAGATCTCTAGCTTGCGATTTATCAGTATAGAGCAGGCGGTCAGACAGCCTCCGATCTTCGAGACCTCGGTGCAAGACGCAGGGACCAGCGTATAATCTGTCAGCTTCTGAAAGACCTGGATGAAGAGAAAGCAGATAAACTGTACATTATAAAAGGGTATAGTCTGAGCTGGGCCACAACCAAACGTAGTACATGGAAGGGGTTTTAGTCAGGGGCACACCACCAATGAGGCGAGGCAGCAGAATGGCCATGGGCAATGAGCGCTTTCATTGTGGCAAAGAGGTTAGGTTAAGAAATTGGCACGGGAGGGGAGAGGGGGGGGGGGGGGGGGGTTCACAGCCAATAGTCTAGCACTACGTTTAAAGGGGGTTTCTACTTCTCCTTAGCCCATCAATGTATAATATACGTGTGGCTGTGTCGAATACTCCAACTCAGCCCATTAGGGTAAACAGGACGTAGCTGCAGTACCAGGCGCAACCACACTTCTATAGGGGGTCACTATTCTGGCTGCTGCAGTGAACCCCGGAGACCTAACAATGGGTCGTTGGCTGCCAAAAGCGGCCATGGACTCTATAGAATATAAAGGCAGCTAAATGTCTTAACACTTATTTTTAGGTTCAAAATTTGGTATCGTTACTGGTAGTTTCAGAAATTATATTTTATATAGTTTTTTTTTTTTTTAAATAGAAGTTGAAGCACCAAAACCCCATAGTACAGGGATGGCCAACCTGGGGCTCTCCAGCTGAGGCAAAACTACAACTCCCAGCATGCCCAGGCTACTTACAGCTATCAGCCTACAGCAGGGCATGGTGGGAGTTGTAGTTTTACAACAGCTGGAGAGCAGGGCTGTCTTTAACAAGGGGCAAAAGGGGCAGCTGCCTCTTGAGCCCTGCTAGCCACTGCCCTGGGTGTCAGGCTGTCAGCTACACAGGGGGTGCTGCCATGCCTTCCAGCACTCCAGGCAGCGTACTGTGAGAGCTGTGATTCTCTAGGACCTTAGATGACATCACCACCATGTGACCAGTAACCTAGAAATATTACTGGTCACATGGCTATGAGGTCATCAAGGTCCTACCAGGAGTGTTGCTGTAGAAGTTTGCCTTAACTGTGCAGCTTTTTTTGTGAAGATTACATCAGAAAAAGGTGACAGGGGCTGTTATGCTAATATACTGTAAACTACTGTATAGTGGGGGCCTGTATAGTGTGGGGGGGGGGCTGTATAGTGTGGAGTGCTATACTGTATACTGTGGGGGGCTGTAAACTGTGTGTGCTGTATATTGTGGAGTGCTATACTGCTGTACTGTATAGTGTGGGGGCTGTATAGTGTGGGGTGCTTTATCGTGTATAGTTTGGGGTGCTGTATACGGTGAGGTGCTATACTGCTCTACTGTATACTGTGAGGTGTTGTATACTGTGGGCTGCTATACTGCTCTACTATATACTGTGGGGTACTGTATAGTGTGGGGTGCTATACTGCATACTGTGGGGTGCTGGGGTGCACTGTAACACTAGGGTGAGCCGAGCCCCGGTCTCCTTTCTGCAGAGCGGTGCCCACTTCCAGCCTGAGCCCAGCTGCCCAGAGCACTGATCCTGAGCTGCTGGAGTCTTCAGAACTGGAAGTATTTACAGTCATTCACTGGACTCTACCAGGTGTGTGGATTTTTTGTGTGTGTGTTGTGGTGGAGGCCGTGATTGCCTGCTAAGGTGTGGGAAGACGGGATCCAATCAATATTTAAGACGGCGCTGCTGGAGAGCCTCAGGTTGGCCATGCCTGCCATAGTGCATGTGAAAGTTTTTTCCGGTCTGAAGCCACCACTAGGGGGAGATCACTGCACACAGCACCCACTGAACGCAAAGCGACCTGAATAAATACACATAAAGCACACTGCTCCCCCTAGTGGCTGATGAAGGAATTGGCTATGCAAAGCAGGGGATTCAGAGCTTTGTATCAAATAAGAACAGAGTTTTGGACCCCAAACTGAAAATTTGGGATGCTGCAGAGCATTCTGGGAGATTTAGAAACATTACAGGGGAGAGAACAAGGGGCCCTATAGCAAAAGATACAAATTAAACCACCAGGTTCCCATCGCCCAGAAAAAGCGTCCAAGATGAGGACCAGACCAGCCTGAAAGGCATCTATGGCACATACACCCTCGGAAGGGTCATGACTACATCTGTAGGAGACCCCTCAGTCGGATATAGTCACCTGGACACTGTTTGGATATTCCTCTGCACTGCGATGAACCAGGATGCTGGATTTTGGACCCACGCGAGCGTAGATGCAGTTGGCGGCGGGGTCGTCGGGCACAGTCAGCGTCTCGTAATGGTGGTCCGTCAGCTGCTCCATCATCTGATGAAGTGAAGGATATGTATCCGGCTTTTACATTCCCATTGCATAATTTATAGAGGTAAAGCAATACACACAGGGAAATGGATGCTCCTACGCTTGTAATGCAGCATTGCTGATGGTTTCCACCCCCTTATTAGTCATACCTTGAGTGCTTTTTTAGCAGTGTCGCTGCTGCCGATAACCAGGGTGTCAGGGCCGGCCATGCTGCAGAAACTCTTTAGGTGTAAATCTCCTGCGACCGGTACAGTGGAGACTGCATAATCCTAGGGGAAGCAAGGTTTGGAATATTTAAAGGGGTTGTCCCATCATAACACCTATCCGCAAGGTAAGTGATCGATGGCTGGGGGAGGTTGCACCACTGTGCCCCCAATGATCACAAGAACAGGGGTCCTGTGTGTCCCCTCTTTGAATGCCGCCAGGGTCACCCGGGCGTGCTACTACTCTATGCATCCTCTATGGGACCGACAGATGGCTGGGTTCAGTAGTCCGCCCAATAGAAAACAAATGGAGTGGTAACACGCCTGCGTGAGCATCGCTCCATTCGAACAGCAACACGACCTCCATTCTTGCAATTGGCGGGACCCCAGCGATCAAACAGACAACTCCTTAAAGGCATCATCCGCAACAGCAGGCTGACGGCACTGATATACCATGAAATGAAGTCTTTTTAAAAGGGTATGAATACTTTTGCAAACCATTTTCTACTGCTATAATGCATCTAAAAAGAAAAAGAAAAAAAAGAAATAAAAAGACAGAAAAACTTAGCCTATAGTCTTGATTAGGGGGGTGAGCGAATCGCGCTTCGGATCCAAGATCCAAAGAGGATTCATTCCCCAACTTCGTTTTAATGCTGTACGAAGACCTGTCTCCATACAGCATTAAAATGTATGTGCTGCGCGGAGGCAAAATTCTACGAGACTTCGGTGAAGAACTAAAAAAAAAAAAAAAAAGAAGTCTGTTACAGTACAGACATTGTTTTAAAGTGTTTTTATAGTTCTTGAAGCTTAAGGTTAGAAAAGAGGATCAGACGACAGATATTTGTTTGTTGTCTGTTACCAAGGAGACACATACAGTAGGTTTGCATAGGAGCTGTGTGCACAAAACAGAAATGAACAGCTAAACCAGATCTGTTGCAAAACTCCTTCATTGCCAGAATTAAACATTGGTTGCAAAGGAGGACACAGCCTTTAAAAGGGCATCTGTCAGCAGTTTTGTACCTCTGACACTGGCTGACCTGTTACATGTGCTCTTGGCAGCTGAAGGCATCTGTGTTGGTCCCATGTTCCTATATGCCCACACTGCTGAGAAAAATAATGTCTTAATATATGCAAATGAGCCTCTAGGAGCAACGGGGGCGTTGACATTACACCTAGAGGCTCTGCTCTCTCTGCAACTGCTGCACTGATTGACAGGGCCAGGAAATGAAAGAGCCATCATACCTGGTCCGGTCAAAGTGCAGAGGGTGCGGCAGTCGCAGAGAGAGCAGAGCCTCTAGGTGTAATGGTAACGCCCCCGTTGCTCCTAGAGGCTCATTTGCATATATTAAAAGTTCATTTTTCTCAGCAGTGCGGACACATATGAACATGGGGCCAACACAGATGCCTTCAGCTGCCAAGAGCACATGTAACAGGTCAGCCAGTGTCAGAGGTACAAAACTGCTGACAGATGCCCTTTAGATCAGCAGAGCACCGATCTCTTGGTGCCCCTTCCAGAAGGCTGTAAAGTCCATACAAGTATTTCCAACGCATCTGCCAAGTCTGTACAGCGGCACAGACACATTTTCGTTATCATTTTAAATCTACAAATAATTTTTAGTTACTTTACTTCTTTCATCTGCCGATCTACAGTTACATCTTCTCTGTTCACACCCAAAGCTACATTCACAATTCTATTAATAATTGCAATAAATTGAGTGTAAATAGTAATCATGTGGGAGGTTAGGGGCCACATCTACAAAAAAAAAATAATATTGAGACGCATACCACAGACCTGGTGTACAGCCTTTGATACCGGTAATTATTTTTATAAGGGTATTTTCCTGCAAATTTTGTATTATTTTTTTTAACACTTTTTAATATAATCCATATCAGTTTGGAGCTTCCTCGAGAGCCATCGGGAAGGAAGCAGCACAAGATGTGAAAGGAGAAGGTGCAACTCATGTTCAGCATAAGATATGGTCCCATCTGCCATTTTTGGTGGCCAGCACCAGTTCTTGGTCATGTCTGAAGTCTGTAGAGAAGAATTCCTGCGCTTACTCTGACTGTACCCAAGTACTAGTGACTAGAAGCGGGTTCTACCACGTCTGCTGTCTTTTAAGGCTACTGTCACACCGGCGTTTTGGTTTCCGTTTGCGAGATCCCTTCAGGGCTCTCACAAGCGGTCCAAAACTGATCAGTTTTGCCCTAATGCATTCTGAATGGATAAGGATCCGCTCAGAATGCATCAGTTTGCCTCCGATCAGTCTCCATGCCACTCTGGAAGTGGACGCCAAAACGCTGCCTGCAAACTGACGAAACTGCGTTAAACGGATCCGTCCTGGCACAATAGAAAACGGATCCGTCTCCCATTGACCTGCAATAAAGTTCATGACGGATCCGTCTTTGTTATGTTACAGATAATACAAACCGATCCGTTCATGACGGATGCGTGCTGTTGTATTATTGTAACTGATCCGTTTTTGCAGATCCAAAGGAGTGTGAAAGTAGCCCAAGTTGTAATAAGCAGGTATGGGATTCAGCCGGTTCTCCATATACCGGTTGTTAACCACCTCAGCCCCCTTAGCTTAAACACCCTGAAAGACCAGGCCACTTTTTACACTTCTGACCTACACTACTTTCACCGTTTATTGCTCGGTCATGCAACTTACCACCCAAATGAATTTTACCTCCTTTTCTTCTCACTAATAGAGCTTTCATTTGGTGGTATTTCATTGCTGCTGACATTTTTACTTTTTTTGTTATTAATCGAAATTTAACGATTTTTTTGCAAAAAAATGACATTTTTCACTTTCAGTTGTAAAATTTTGCAAAAAAAACGACATCCATATATAAATTTTGCTCTAAATTTATTGTTCTACATGTCTTTGATAAAAAAAAAATGTTTGGGTAAAAAAAAAAATGGTTTGGGTAAAAGTTATAGCGTTTACAAACTATGGTACAAAAATGTGAATTTCCGCTTTTTGAAGCAGCTCTGACTTTCTGAGCACCTGTCATGTTTCCTGAGGTTCTACAATGCCCAGACAGTACAAACACCCCACAAATGACCCCATTTCGGAAAG